>NC_041410.2:6597583-6897583 GCF_900747795.2 Erpetoichthys calabaricus | reverse complement strand
TGTTCATATATTTGTAAATCTGAAGGAGTCACCAGCCATGAACCTCACCGCATGTCACTGCTCTCGGTATTACTAAAGAGGGAACCCGTCCTGCAGAGTTACTTTTCTCCTTCATCTATCAGGATCTCGTGACGCCATTCTGGGACAGTTTTGATCCTCAAGTCACAGGGCTACTCAGCAGCCATTCGTGTTGATGACACCATGACAATATCTCATATCTACTGTCTGATTTTTATCTTTAACCTCCGTCACGCCTGGGCACATGGGAAACAGATTGAAGGCCCGGCTGACGGAAATTCTCCTCCGAGACAGGAGGTGGCACCGTGCGCTAACAACCTCCCTTCTCCCCCTTCTGCAGAAAGCCTGATTGGTCAGGCGTTACTTCCGGGGTCCATCCACCTGGCCCCGCCTCTTCCTCCCAGAATGCCTTTAGCTCAGAGGAGCCGCCATTCTAGTCAGTTTACCTAAGACGGAAGCCGGGACGACATGCTTTTTGAGTCATTAACACGCATTTTCTTTCAATTTATCGCTATGAATTTTATGGGGTTGGCCATAAGGTGTCCCCAAAACTCTAACCTTATCCTATTATTGCTTTCCCACCTCATTAGCATTATGTTTAACCAAAAATGTTGAGTTTTTTTTTTTCAACAAGAAGAAAGCTATTAGGTGTAACAGAATCATGGGCTCTCCTCACTCACTTACCGCCAGCCTCGGGGCATACCTTACCTCTGCTTAGCTAGCAAACGAGAGAACTACTTAACAGATTTTCATTGGGTTTATTTCTAGAATTTGCGGTGGGCTGGCACCCTGCCCGGGGTTTGTTTCCTGCCTTGCACCCTGTGTTGACTGAGACTGGCTCCAGCAGACCCCTGTGACCCTGTAGTTAGGATATAGCAGGTTGGGTAATGGATGAATGGATTATTTCTAGAATTTGCTTGAACATTCCCGTTGATTTCACGACTTCTCTCATTGCGCTAAGTATCATAGTTCACTTGCGGTTTCGATTTATTTGCGCGAATCTGAGAGAGACGGGTATATTGGGGGGGGTTTGCAGGACCTCCTCACTCATGCGCCAGCCTCAGGACGTGTACCTTACCTCCGCTTAGCTAGCGAACGAGAGAACTACTTAACAGATTTAGATCAGGTTTATTTCTAGAATTTGCTTGAACGTTCCGGTTGATTTTGCGACTTCACG
This sequence comes from Erpetoichthys calabaricus, assembly GCF_900747795.2. Lineage (NCBI taxonomy): Eukaryota > Metazoa > Chordata > Cladistia > Polypteriformes > Polypteridae > Erpetoichthys > Erpetoichthys calabaricus. The sequence goes on along the minus strand of NC_041410.2, from coordinate 6,896,388 downwards.
GTCAGCAGCAATACTCAGGTAGGCCGTGGCATTTAAACGATGCTCGGGGCCCAAAGTGTGCCAAGAAAATATCAACCACACCATCACACCACCAGCAGCAGTGTGAACCGTTGATACAAGGCAGGATGGATCCACACTTTCATGTTGTTGACCCTACCATCAGAAATCGAGACTCATCAGACCAGACAATGTTTTTCCAATCTTTTATTGTCCAGTTTTGGTAAGCCCATGTGAATTGTAGCCTCAATTGCCTGTTCGTGGCCCCCAGTGGGGTCTCCTGCTGCTGTAGCTCACCTGCTTCAAGGTTTGACGTGTTGTGTGTTCAGAGATGCTCTTCTACAAACCTCGGTTGTAACGAGTGCTTATTTGAGTTCCTGTTGCCTTTCTATCAGCTCAGACCAGTCTGGTCATTCTCCTCTGACCTCTGGCATCTTCACCCACAGAACTGCCACCCACTGGGTATTTTCCCTTTTCCGGACCATTCCCTGTAAATCCTAGAGATGATTGTGTGTGAAAATCCCATTTGATCGGCAGTTTCTGAGATACTCAGACCAGCCCGCCTGGCACCAACAGCCATGCCACATTCAAAGTCACTACCTCATTCTGATGCTCAGTTTGAACTTCTAGACAAAGTCTACAGGCCAAAATCCATGGAGTTGCTGCCGTGTGATTGGCTGATTAGATATTTGCGTTAACGAGCAGCTGGACAGGTGTACCTAATAAAGTGGCCGCGGAGTGCAGATACACAGTAAAGCGTTGCATGTGACATGTTGAAGGACACAGAATCCGTCAATGAGTGGAGTCTGAACCAGCAGCCTTGCTCTTTCCAGTCACATTCCTCACCGTTAAGCCACGATGGCTCTTTTCTGTCGCTCCCAAATAACGTACAGAGAGAAGAGAAGAAGTAAACTGACCTGCCTCGTCTGCGTAGGCCAGACAAGAAGCCGGGTGGCTGATCCCCTTACTGGACACAGCAAAGACAGACACCACATATGGGACAAAGGGCTTAAAGTCACCTGTCAGAGGCAAACGCACAGACCACAAAGACGGGGGTTTAGACGTCTCCTTCAGTTCACCGACGACCCCCCCAGCCCAAACCCCACGCTGTCTGTCCTACCGTTCAAGGTGGCGGCGGTGCTGCTCGTGTTCAGCCTCCTCCACTCCAGACTGCTGCACTGACCTTTGGCCAGCTGTCTGCTCTGCACCAGATACTCCTGTAAGAGTCTCGCTGGGACATCCGGTGGGGGACACCAAGACAAAGTGAAGCCCTTTCCCCGTGGAGTGTCCACCACATGTACTCGCAGATCCGCAGGAGCCGAAGGGCCTGTTAGACAACAAAGATGGCGTTAATGTCTGGCGCACGAGTCAAAAAGAACACGTATTGTGCTTCGGGGGGGGGGGGGGGGGCTCTACGGGCACGTTAGACAGGTGGGTGCTTGGAAGTAAATAGGCAGCAAAGTCCTTCCCACGTCCTCTAAACGCAATTATCAGAGTATCCCCAGAAACAAGATTTAAAAAAACACACATTCTGCCACATCTCGAACTCGGGTACGGGACTGGCCGACCGGGGCGTTATCGTCTGGTTCACACGTTTTCCAAATCTCAGCTTAAGCACATCCACGGTCGTAAACGTTTTCAAAGCAAGCCTGGCAGGCAACGTGGCGAAGGCGTGAAGCGTTAGGGAAAGCAAGAAAAGTGATTTAATAAAAAAATGAAACAAACAGCAAAGAAGCAAGAGAAATTTCTAGATGTCCATGGCGGACATCAAGAGTTCAGCAGGAATGCTAAGGTCAGTAACTGCTAATCATGTAAGACATCACCTTCCTATTTTTCATTTTATTCTAAACAGGTCAGCCAGGATTACAATTCTAAATCAGCAGCACGACTTTACAACTGCAGTTCTTGCGTCGCTGCACTGGCTTCCAGTTAAGTCTTGAGCCGCTTTTTCAAGGCCAAGTCTTACCTTATTTATTAAAGTCGGCAAACCTGAGCGGATTTAGTAATCTCAAGGCTCAGAATTAGGCAGTAAAGAAGATATTAATGCACACTCCCTTGGCACCTGCCTATCTGTGCAATTACCTGATCAGCCAATCATGTGGCAGCAGTGCGACGCCTCCAATCCGGCAGATTCAGGTCAGCAGCTTCCGTTCACCTCAAACACCACAATTGGGGAAATTGTGATTTCGACCGTGACTTGAGTGCTGTTGCCAGATGAGACGGTTTGTGTATTTCTGGAACTGCTGATCTCCTGGGATTTTCACACATGACGGTCTGGAGAGTTTACCGGGAACGGTGCGAAAAAAACGAAACACACGCAGTGAGTGGCAGTGCCGAGGATGGAAATGTCTTGTTGATGAAAGGAGAATCGTCAGGGTGAGTGCGCTGAACTCACTCTCAGTGGGCGACTGAACGGGATCGCCGATATGGCCAAGACAAGAACCATCATGCGGACCTTGGTGGACGGTGTGGCATTTGCCAGATTCTAATTTGGTTGTATCCCCAAGATTAATATACATCATTAACATCTATGATTATTTTTATTATTGTATAAACATTGTAGGTGGCACATGTAATGGACGGGCATCCCGACAAGGAGATGGGAAGATACCCTACCTGGACGGTAGGCCCCCTAGTGGACAGAAAAGCATCCCAGCTGAGAGAGGGAAGGATTTCCCACCTGGACAAGGCTCCCCAAATGGATGGATGGACATCTCAGCCAGAAAAGAAGAGGATTCCTTACCCTGGGTGGGAAGCTCCAGGCAAGTGGATGGGCATCCCAACCCAACATTTGTGAAGCACATTCCCTGGCTGGGATAAAAGAGGAGGACAGGGAGGGACTGTCTCTGTGGGGGGGTGTTTATTCCCCCCAGTCACTAGATGGCAGCCATTGGCACCCATTCGGGAACCAGCGGGAAATGCCAGGAATTGTAGTCCATGGGTGCCACATGAGGGCGCTGCAGGGAAATGTACTCCCTGCTATGTTGGACTTCTGTGTGGCAACAGCCCTGGCACTGGAAGTACTCCTGGATCCTCAATTAAAGGGTCCGCACTCCCTTGTCCAAGTGAGTGTGGAGCTGTGAGGAGGACGAGCAACACTCGACTGGAGGAGGAGGAGGAGGAGGGCAGTGTGGTAGTGGAGAGAGGACAGGTGATTGGAGGAGAGATCACTTGTGCTTTGGAGTTTTTGTGAGGTACAGTATTTGCATAAAAAACACCCCTTTATTTGAACCCGGGAATGTTTGGTGTATTCGTGTTTTTGGCACACTGACGCCCCCTAGCCTTCACAATATGTAATTGTTTTCATTTAATGTCAGAGCCCGCTTCTGTTTCCGCTGCACCATTTGCAGTTTTGCCCCATATGGTCCATGGTAAATCTGGCAATGGAAAATTTTTGTGGTGCCCCTCTCCTTGATGCCCTAAGCACGTGCTTACTTTGCTTAACAGTTAATCCAGCCCTGCTTTCAATAGGCCCCTCCAGGATCTCTAGGACTGCATAAACGAGACCTGCAAAGACAACAAACCTCTGTCTCTGCCATTTCCTATCCATGGAGGAGAAGGCCAGGCCATCGCTGTGGGGACGAAGACGAAGCCGGAGCAGAACAGAAGACAGCGAGCCACCTGGTAGTCAGCCTCTACTTATGTTGTAGTGGTACGTTTGCCACACTCATTTTTCTCACTTTGTTTATTTATTTTGGGCATATTACCTGTCATAACACATGAAGACTTTTGTAACGTTCTCTTCTGCCCACTTTGGCACTCCTATCGAGTTGTCTGGGGTTGTAGAAGGGAAAAGATGTCAACCCTAACAGATGTGATAAGACTACGGGACTCGGGCCATCCTGTTCTGGCCTACGTAATAAACAGCATAAAGGGGAGAACAGGGTCACTCAGGACCCCATCGTGACCAAACAAAGGGTACTAACTGGTAAAACTGAGGCCTGTGGAGGGCACTAATAACTAATACTGAGAGCACAAATAGCAAGTGAAACGGGCAGCCACGGAGGGCAATAACAACAGACAAGAGAGAGAGACGCCAAGCGCACAAACGGCAAGTGAAAGAGAAGGCAGGCGAGGGTACTAATAAATTAAGAGATGGGCACAAGGCACACGTAGCAAGCGGGACAGTCCACAGATGAGGGCACTATTAACAGGAGACAGAGAGAGCAAGTGGTGGGCACTAATATCAGAGGGCAGGAGTGCCGGCTAATCCTGCAGAAGTGGCGTTTCATGGCTTCCTCTCCCTGCAGTAAGCCCATCACAGCCCTGACGGTTTCGGTGATTTCCCCTACCGAGGCCAGTGAAAAGAAGTTCGGTGGGTTCCGTTTTCCCAGCTGCACTGTACGCAACGATGCTGGCCATGCCCGTCCAGTTTTCCGGAAAGGGGATGTTGCAAATTTGACGACTATTCCATCTCTGCTGTTCTTCCTCTTTCTCTGAGGAGCAGTTGAAGTCCTCCACGGTGCTGTTGACCATCACGCTGCTGCCATCTGTGCCCGTAAAACATACCACATATCCCAGTATTTTCCCTCTGGCTTGATTCATCGGTAGTGTCTAAAACAAAAGAATCGGGAAATAACTTAGGAAACTGGTAAAGCCTCCATCTGCAGATTAACAGGTTGAAGGCTAAAGGATTACCAATAGAAGAAGTGCATTTCGAGATGTTTAAATATGAATAGAACTGAATTCTGTTATTAGTTTGGAATGAAATTAAAAAGTTTATTTTTATTACCGTCTTGATTTTCGTTATTTACGTTATCAGTCACACCTGTGACATCATCAGGATGAGACTTAAAAACATCAGAACGTGTCAACTTTAACTTCTCTCTCGGTGGCCACAAAATCTCTCATCCTCTTTAGTGCTAGTTATCTGTAAAGGATACTCCACCTGAAAACGATATTTCACTTCAATGTTACTCACCACATGTGCTTTATGGGGACGGCCGAGGAAAAATTGAAATCTCGTGTTTTCATGTGTAAAGTATGTAAGAAAGTCAACAGTCGCAGCGGAAGGGCCAACACAGAACAGCAGCAAACGATATCAAAACGTCCCTGAAAATTATTCTCGCGTAACTCGTGTCACGTAATCCACATACAAAGTCGCCCAGTCGCTTACTCACAAAAACGATGTTCTCGTTAAATAAATTAGATTTTTTTTCCACGGATATTTTGATATTGTTCGTTTTGGCATTGGTCTGTCAAATTTGTCAAATCGTAAACTTTCTTACCTCCTTTCTGTATGAAATCACAAGATACCCCACGTGCTTTATGGTGACGGTCGAGAAAAAACTTGCATATCTTGTGATTTCACGCAGAAAGGTAGTAAGAAGGTCTACGATTTGACAAATTTGACAGACCAATGCCAAAACGAACAATATCCAAACATCTGCCGAAAAAAAAATCTCACGTTACTCATGTCACGTAATCCACAGGCAAAGTCGCCCAGTCGCTTTACTCACAAAAACGATATTTTCCTTAAATGTTGCTTGCTCCATGTGACGGTCGAGAAAAAATATGTACATCTCACGTTTTCACGCAGAAAGGAGGTAAGAAATTTTACGATTTTACAAATTTGACAGACCAATGCCAAAACGAACAATATCAAAACAACCGCGGAAAAAAAATCTCACGTTACACGTGTTGCGTAATTCATGTGCAAAGTTATCCAGTCGCTTACTCACAAAATCGATATTTTCCTTAAATACTTATACACTTTTTTTTCGACCATCAACATAAAGCACGTGGGGTATCTTGTAATTTCATGCAGAAAGGAGGTAAGAAAGTTTACAATTTGACAAATTTGACAGACCAATGCCAAAATGAACAATATCAAAACATCCGCGGAAAAAAAATCTCACATTACTCGTGTCGCGTAATTCACGTGCAAAGTTATCCAGTCGCTTACTCACAAAATCGATATTTTCCTTAAATGTTGCTTACTCCATGTGATGGTTGAGAAAAAATATGTACATCTCACGTTTCCATGCAGAAAGGAGGTAAGTTTACGATTTGACAAATTTGACAGACCAATGCAACAGCAAACGATATCCACACATCTGCGAAAATGAATCTCACGTTACTCGTGTCACGTAATCCACATGCAAAGGCGCCCAGTTGCTTACTCACAAAAGCGATGTTTTCCTTAAATATTTACCCCACATGCTTTATGTTGATAGTCGAAAAAAAAACATGTATGTCTTGTGATTTCGTGCAGAAAGGAGGTAAGAAAGTTTACGATTTGACAAATTTGACAGGCCAATGCCAAAACGAACAATATCAAAACATCCGCGAAAATAAAATCTCATGTTATTCGTGTTGCGTAATCCACAGGTAAAGTCGCCCAGCTGCTTACTCATAAAAACGATATTTTCCTTAAATGTTGCTTACCCCATGTGATGATCAAGAAAAAAAATGTGTACATCTCATGTTTTCATGTAAAAAGGAGGTAAGAAAGTTTACGATTTGACAAATTTGACAGACCAATGCCAAAATAAACAATATCAAAACGTCTGCGAAAAAAAAAATCTCACGTTACTCGTGTCGCGTAATCCACAGGCAAAGTTGCCCAGTCGCGTACTCTCAACGTCCAAAATATGCATTTTCACTAACATTTTTAGAACTACACTACTTCTGAAAAGTGCTGTCGTGAACGAGGAGGTTGAAGACCCGCCTACCTTCCTTTATTCATTGGTCAGGACTCCTCCTTATTTGTTGGCTGCCCCCGAAGCATCACTTGCTGCATGCGCACGTGCGTTCTTTCCTCATTCATGAGCGCGCTTTCCGGAAGTGGTTACTTTAAAAAAATTTCAATATACACGTCTCAGATGTTGTGAGCAAGCAACAGGGTGACTCTGCCTGTGGACCATTTGACATAAGTAACACGTGATTTTTTTTTTTTTTCATGGACGTTTGTCTGTTAAATCCGTTAAAATGTCTTACCTCCTTTATGCATGATAACAGCCAGCCCACATTTGAACCCGTGACTGTGTTGGGTGTAACTGTGTCTGGAGTTTGCTCAGCTACTTGGTTTGAAAGTACTGCGTATGAGAAGAACCCGGGAGTCTAAGTGCACCAGGTCAGGTCAGGTTGGGGAGTCTGCACTGGCACAGCGCGTTACCACACCCACCACACAAAGAAACACCTCAGGATCCTGGTTGGCAATCCCCTCACCCCTCCAAGGGTAGATTCGCGGTCCAGTCCCACCCTCCTATCTGCTGCAGCCAGGTGTTACTTGGGCATCCCCTTAGCCTGGCCCTCAACAATGAGGGTCCGGATTATCCTCGGGTAATCGTGCCACATGGCCGTAGTGCCGTAACTGACGCTCCCTCACCATGCGGGTCACGTGCCTCATTTGGGACAAAGTCAAACCAGTGGGACCCAAGGACCCTCTGAAGAGACACAGCACTGAAGTCTCAGGTCTCTGGATAGCATCCATGTCTCACAAACAGAAAGCACCAGGACTCTAAAGACTTAGACCTTCGTCCTTTGACAGATATCGGAGGCGTCACACACCCTTTTCCGGTGACCTCATGAAAGCACGAGATTCAAAACGTTTCTCATCCATCACTATAAAGTACGTGAGGTAAGGCACATTAAACAATATCGTGTTTGGGTGGAATACTCCGTTAACTCCAGCAGGCCCTAGCGACAGGCTTGTTTCTCTCGTTTTCGATTCCGTTTTGCCCTCTTGTTCTGGTTACTCATTCTTGCTTTGTCTCCTGGTATTTTGAGCCTCGCAATTCCTTTTTGACTTCAGTTCACTGCTTGTTGATTATTTCCTAGGCCTCCTCCCTCACAATAATATTTGGGCATTTTTGTGTGTCCTTAACACACAGCAAGACGTCTGTCGCGTGTACGGATACATTTTTCGTTCCAACAGATGGCGTTACAACCAACACTATAACCTAATAAAGGAAATTTTAAATGGAAGAAATTGATATGAAATTTAAAAAAAAAAGTCTGTAAGAGGAAATGCTAACCCCCCCCTAGACCCCCAGCAGAAAGTAGTGGATGGTCTGATGGCGGGGGTCTCAAACTCAGGTCCTGAATTTGTTGTTAACTTACATGATTATTTCTGCTCTCATTTTAAATTTTTCCTTTTTTCAGTTACAGGCGTAGTAAACACTAACAGGGGTAGATTTGAAAATGTGGGTCACGTCTCAGCCAAGGTTCCTCCCCTGGCTGGGGTTCAAATTTATGTTTCACGTCTCTCTTTTTTGATTCTTTGATTTATGGTGATGATGTATGTCATTTTTTATTTTTGGGTTTGTATATGCACTGTATATAAGCTCCATGTGTTCTGGGGTTGGTCCCTCCCCCAGGAGGCGGGGCTACCTGCCAATCACCAAGTGGGAACTGCTCTCCAGCCTATAAATCCAGAGGGTCTCCCACAGAGGGTGTTTGTCGAGTGTTTTTGCTGTGCTTTGCCATTTTGATTCATTGGTGGGGTTTTATTTCAGCCCCCCCCCCCCCCCCCCACTCCAATGGTGGGGTTTTCCAAGTCCTTGTTTCATGTCCTTTATATTCATTTTTTTTACTAAGTTTCATTATTTGCAGTGTTCCTAATTTTTGATTTTGCTATATTACGATTACCGCCTCTGTTATGTGCCTGGTGTTTTGTGGGTGGTCCTCCAAGAGGCGGGGCCACCTGCCAATCACCACCAGGAACTGCCCTCCGTCCTATAAATCTGGAGGGTCTCCTACGGTTCCTGCCAGTTCATTTCGAGTGCGCTTTGGAGTGGCGAGTCCTTGTGCTTTTTGTAAATTCTGAATGCTTTGCGAGTTTTCCCGATTTCAATTTTTCGACCTTCTGCTCTGTGTTTTGGTTTTGGAGTCCATCTGGGATTTGTTGGATTTGGAGTGCAATTCCATTTTGGCTTTTATGCTCTCCATGGAGCTTCATTGCGATTAGAATATTGTTTTTGTGAAGAATAAAGCTCTCATTTTATAAAGATTCAGTGCTTGCTCTTAGTATTAGCCGGGGGTTTGACAGTGATTTCCCCCTCTAGTGGGTTTTGTTTTAAAAATTGTCCATCTGCATTGCCATTTTCAGACCATTTTCTAAAAGACTAAAAAAGCAGAAAATGGGTAAATCTTACCTGTTATGTCGGTACAGTTCATTAGCCAAGCATATGCGTGCCATTTGTTTTATGATGCAACCAAAGAAAATTGAAATGCTGAACAAAAGATGAAAAAAAACCAAAACGGACTTCTCTGGGTGGGCAGACGATGAAGTACAACTGCCTTTAAAAGATACAAGCGAGTGTAAGGTTACCAACACTAGGAGACCTGCCAAAATAAGGACAGTGAAACATTTTGGAGTGGGACACCTGGTGGCCGATTCAGGGAAGTTAGGGACGCCGACAGTGAAGATGAAATCACAGAGGGCAGATATCAGAGCAGACTGAGGCTGGCACCTGATCACATGGCCATCACACATCAGCGTTCTTAAAAAGCTCCTCCCCTCCCTCCCCAATGTTACACAAGACCCTCCATCGACACAGCTTCGAAACGATTTCTTTACCGCGGTTGAAAATGCTATTTTGGTGTGGAAGGAAGATCAAAGCAAATACAAAACAAGATGCATGTTTATTTATTTCCATGTTAGTGCGCTCATGGCGTCTCAATTATCTGGCATTTGCTATTGGATTCTAAAACAGCAGTGCTAAGGTTTACAATGCACCATCTGTTGGAAAGAAAAATACAATGCAGTTCATGACGACAAGCATTACAAAATACATTCTAACAGATGGCGCATTTCAGATGTCAACTCTGAATATGCCCAGCAGAAGGTAACTGCCAGATGGGCAGAAATTGGCTCATCATGTATACATCAGTTATAGGCTGTCTGACGGAACAGGAAAACTGCAATAAAAAGCAGGTGAACCTCAGAAAGTGGGCGACGAGTGCGAATGACGCTTAAGGTTTAAAGGGCTGAGAGGACAAGAAGTGCCCCACTAAAGAGTGCCCATGCTCATTACAAAGGGACTAGCGGACTTTCTCGGTAGAACCCCCCATAGTGCGTGATATGCGTTAAGGGTATTCAACAATCTGTAAATTTCAAAAGGAGCAGAGGATGAAAAACTCTCGATGTGAACCCATCAACTCCAGCCTTACCTTCCAGACAAGAGCAGGGCTGTCTGTCAGATCGATGAACACGTCAAGGGGTCCGACTGGTGCTGCAGGGACGACAAACGAAGAGAGGAGAAAACACACGTGATGAGCACAATGGGGTACAGCAGGGGGGGCCCGACACTAAAACAAATCGAACATCCACTCAGCTTAGGGATGGACTTCAAAGCAGACAGACAGACAGAAAGCCTGCCAGACAGGCAGACATATTCCATCCACCCATCCATTATCCAACCCGCTGAATCCGAACACAGGGTCACATGGTTCCGCCGGAGCCAATCCCAGCCAACACAGGGCACAAGGCAGGGAACCAATCCCGGGCAGGGTGCCAACCCACCGCAGTAGACATATTCCTCTAACAACAATGGCAGGCAGGCAGGCAGACAGACCCCCCCATCAGGCCAACAAAGGCAGACACCCAGATAGATGCCCCCCACCAAGGCGATACATTGGCTCTTACACTCCTCCATGCTGCGCACAGACGAGGGTTCACTCCAGTCGCTCCACACGTTTCCATTGCAGGTGCATCGGACTTGGAACCAGTACACCGTGTAAGGCTGGGGGTCTTCGAGATTGTACTCGATCCCCACATCCTCCCCATCAACCTGAAATTGATCAGAAACGTTACTACAAAAAACAAAAAAGACAAACAAGTCGCCTGGCGGAATGTCACCGTACCTCGGTCCAGCTGTCACCATCGGCTCGGTAGCGCAGCCGGCAGTTTCTCTCCTGCACTTCGTTACAAGGGAAATACCAAAGAACGGATATCAGGGAATTCTCGGCGTCCATCTCTGTAATGTTTGGAGGTGGCAACTTGTCTGTAATACGAAACGCAGAAAGACGCCTGTAAGAGACACATGCTGTGAACAGTAGGGGGCGCCACCGAGCCCTCAAACCCCAGACACATAAGACCTGACACAACTCCGGGTTCGATTAACTGGATTTTTTAATCTCCTTCTCTCATCCGCCAAGTTTTCCCCACTGCCTCCCAACACACTGAGGTCATGCGGTGGGCTCCTTTAAAGCTGGACCCTGGAGTATTTCAGGGGGCACGTTGTGGCTTGTTGGAAGCACTTCTAGGTCATGCGGAAACCAGGAAGGTCCTCCCCCTGGCAGCGCCCTCTATCATCAAACAAGGACCCCTGCAGGGCTGCACTCTTGGACTACAGTTCCCATACAGCCCTGCGTGTGTCCAAACTGGGACTTCTTGCGAGGAACACTGCCACCTATTCATTTGGGGGATGAACTGCTCCCGGCTTCCAACTTTTCACCAGTTCATCCATTCCTTTCCAGGATCCCAGCCAGGAGGGGAATTAATTATAAAGCGTCCCGGCCGGGTAGTGATCGCAAACCTTCCATTATGGCTTCCCAGCTGGGCAAGAAATCCTTCTCCATCCCAGCTAGGGGGATGCCCGTCCGTCCTCCTGGGCACTTACAGCACCCTACTAAGAGAACCTTAATCCTGCCTTGTGTCCAGCGTTAAAAGATTATGTTTAAAGTAGCGAATAACACACCATAGCACTCATTTTCTCAAAAGTAAAAATACCTGCCTTACTTAAAAAATAAATAAATAAAATCTGCGGTGATACATTGCATTATTCCTGCTGCTGTCCATGTACAGTAAATTCTTATTTAACTTCCTGGTGAAGTTTGCACGCGGGTGGCAACACTAAGCGTGTGTCTGGTCAGCAACCTAAACGCATTTATTACACTTGTGGTGACCCACTTCTTCTGGTCAGCAGGTGGCAGTGTTTGGTCAGTGTCCCACACCTAACCTTTTCACCTGCCTTATGAAGTCCCCATTCGCCTTCACTCCAAGTACAACACACTTATATGATGGCACCGCCTCCTCCGCCTCCTTCCCCGCAACTGTTGACGCCTCCCCTTGCCCTGCCTTTTGACTCTGATTGGTCATTTGATTACATTCAGTTTTTGGCACGATTAGCACCAACCTGGTGACATTGCAATGATGGAGAAGTGGTATCAGGGCTAGAAGTGGAATCGGTCAGTGGTAGCCGCAGTGACGTTTATGTATACTTAGAGGACGAGAGGAAGTCTCAAAAATTAGGTAAAAACAACAACAACCCTAACCGAACGCCAATAGGATACACGTAAAAGTGTTCAGGAAGCCAAATCTTCATTGTCCAGAGCAAGTGTGACACAGAAAGAGAGCAAAGTCACCGAGGTCATCATCAGAGCCTTTCACATGCAGGAAATGACAAAAAGGGGTCTGTACACCCAACTAAGGGCGGCCCTCCTACTGTGAAGTCATCTCTTACATGTGCTACAGTATGAAGTCATTTCAAGAAAATAGGAGATCATGACTACACCGCGGGACCATAGCTGAGAGGATGAGCCGTATGTAGCATCTCACAGGAGACACAAGGGTGGGACATCACCGACACAGTGGGCACAGTGGCACAGTGGCCACTCAGACGTGGTGGTCCGCCAGGACCAGAGTGGATGAACGCAGGCTGCACTAAACCCAAAGGTGGATCTACTAAGAAACTAATGAAGCTTAAGCTTTAGGGCTCCTAATCCCAGAGGGGGCCCCAGAAGCGACTTTTATTTTCTTGCCCTCCCAGCTCGAGACCTATAAAAGTGAGCGACCTGAACGTGCGAGATGATCCAGTACAGCCATTTTAATCAAAATCAGGTGACCTGTCATGGAACAACCCCATTGAAGAATATAATGGTGGTTACCCAGATCTCAGCACTGCTTACAAAGCCCCCCCCCCCTTCCGCCCCCATAACAGTTCACGCTTTCATCTTCAGACTCCTTAATGACGGTGACTGCTCTGCTTCAACAATCCAAGAATTTGTCAGTCTGGCACCATTCCTGCCATTTTCCTCAGTTTACTCCTTGTAGATTCCTTGTGATGTGGCCATAGGCAGCCTGCAATTCCACTGTCTGCCAGCAGATGCTGCTGTGTAAATCCCTACCACGCTCAAGTTATGCAAGTGCCTTGTCGCCCCCCAAAGAACGTAGAGCCACCACTGACTGCAGCACAACCCAAGGCTCCTTTGTTGAGTTTGCTTTCCTGCCTCTCATAACAGGAAGTCTATGGTGCTAAGCGACTTCTCTATGAGACCACCTAGACGGCCTGTGTAGGACACACCTTCCATAAACAGGAATTCAGCAGGCGGGCAGGAAGAAAATCATGAATAACAGCATAAAACAGAACAAAGGTGAATGGGTCAGTATTAGGTACCGATTCTTGAAGTGTCAAAGCTGAATGTTTCTGAACTGTACTCTTCTGCAGCATCCGAGGTGCTGAGCCAGACTTGCACATTGTGGTAAATAATATAATGGAATCGCTGGACCGTGACGCTGGTATTCCGTGCGGTGATATTCAGGGACCACTCGTATCTGGAAAAGAAGACAGAAACACACATCGACAAGAGTTCAGCTTCACTACTGTGGCCAAATTGTGCCTTCCAGGGACCTCGGAAGTCAGATGTCGGAGCTGGGAATGACGTCACACCCAGTAAAAGATCCGGAAAAATCAATATGGACGCGTCCAGGAAAACCGTTAGTCACGATTGCTCCTTCGGAATAAATAGCCGCTGGTAGCGACACATTCCACGGTATTGTGCGTATCCCAAACACCGTAGCAACATGTCCACGGATGGACGTCGGACAGCTCGGCGTGTGCGACTGATTTAATGAGACACGAACTCCATCACGTGACCGCGTTCACAATCCATTTGGGATTGGCGTCATGATCTGAAGCCACATTAACTCACACTTGACAGACCAGCCACAAGTTTCTAAGTTGGAAATCCGACTTAACTTGGAGAGGGGGGGGGGGGCTTCAGGTCCTGGGGGGGGGGGGGGTCCCAGTTGAAAATTCCAACTGGGAACTCAGAAATTGCGACTACAAATGGAGCGCAGCATATAAGCAGCGTGCCACTATCGTTCTGTCACGGGGACACTTTTAGTAGCGACACACCACTAAGGTTCACTACTGCCACCTCGTTTTTACTTTTGGTGGGTTGGCGACGCTACCCAGGCCCCCTATTGTGTGTGTTTATGTGTGTCAGTGTGTGTGTTCCTTGTGCCCTGTGCTTGCTGGGATAGACTCCAGCTACACCAAAGCCCTGCTCAGGATAAAGTGGGTTTAGAAGATGGAAGGATGTTTATTACTGTAGCCTAACGGCAGTGCCACACAAGTTATTGTAACACAGCTTATCACATTCATACTGCCGCAGAGGGGCATTACTGAAGTCTTAAGGCAGCCATTGTAAATGTTCAAACAAATGGATTGGCATCACGACTGGGACAGAGTGTGAAGGCTTACCCAGCTGGGAGGTCATAATGGATGGACTACATAAGTGGGCTGGCTGTAGGTTCCTATCCCAGTTGAGGCAAACATATAATGGATAGACAGGGGGAGGCTGGTTATCACGGACAGTTTATCTCCCCCGGGGAGAAAGGTGACACTGCCACCCCGGTACAATCCCAGTTTGAACTCCCGCAGGGTTGTATGGGACCTTGAGTTTGGAAGGGAACCCCAGTTTGGATCCCTAGGTACTGCCAGAGGGCGCTGCAGGGAGAAGGTCTTCCTACTTTGGGGAAAAACCACTGCATGACTTTTCACCAGGAAAGTAGTCCCGGGACCTCCATTTATGGGGCCCATCTCGTGTCATTCGGCCTTGAAAGGCAGAGAATGAAAGTGGAAGGAGAGGAAAGAAACTTTTGGTCTGAATTGTGGTGACAACACTTCAATTGAGTCAAACGCTTCATGAAAATCAACAGAGGCAGCAAAGGAACTCGGTCGAAATTCACGTTTGCGCTTCATGAGAACTCCCAGTGCCACGGGGCGGGTTAGATGGTAGATTAGCACACCGTTCACAATCAACTGCCAGACAGTGTTCAGATGCCATTAAGAAGGCTAACAGCATGTCAGGTTATATAGCGCCTTGACATGTGGAGTCCAAGTCACAGGAGGTTCTGATCAGCTTTATAACACACTGGTGAGGCCTCATCTGGAGTCCTGTGTGCAGTTTGGGTCTACAAAAAGGACATAACAGCACTGGAAAGGGTCCAGAGAAGAGCGACGAGGCTGATTCAGGGCTATAGGGGATGAAATTGAAATTGTCAGAAAATGTAAAGTACAACACGTAGGAAGTCAAAATGTGAGGTCAGAATGCACAATGGGAGATCCGAAAATCGAAAGTCCACCTTATGAGAAGGATTTAGGAGTCGTATTGGACTTGACACTCTCAACTGCCAGACAGTGTTCAGAAGCCATTAAGAAGGCTAACAGAATGTCAGGTTATATAGCGCCTTGACATGTGGAGTCCAAGTCACAGGAGGTTCTGCTCAAGCTTTATAACACACTGGTGAAGCCTCATCTGGAGTCCTTTGTGCAGGTTTGGTCTCCAAAAAGGACATAACAGCACTGGAGAATGTCCAGAGAAGAGTGACAAGGCTGATTCAGGGCTACAGGGGATGAAATTGAATGTCAGTAAATGTAAAGTACGACACGTAGGAAGTCAAAATGTGAGGCTTGAATAGACAACGGGAGGTCTGATGAGTTAAGATAAGAAGAGCTGAATCTTCTCAGTTTAAGCAAAAAGAGATGAAGAGGAGATCTGATGTATGGACTACAAGTCCTATTAATGCTTTATAACACACTGGTGAGGCCTCATCTAGAGTTCTGGGTGCAGTTTTGGTCTCCAGGCTACAAAAAGGACATAACAGCACTAGAGAAAGACCAGAGAAGAGTGATGAGGCTGATTCAGGGCTATAGGAGATGAACCTGAATGTCAGTAAATGTAAAGTACGACACGTAGGAAGTCAAAATGTGAGGTCAGAATACACAACGGGAGGTCTGATGAGTTGTGAGGAAAGATTAGAAGAGCTGAACCTTCTCAGTTTAAGGAAAAGGAGATGAAGAGGAGACCTGAGGTGTGGACTACAAGTCCAATTAATGCTTTATAACACACTCACACTCATCTGGAGTCCTGTGTGCAGTTTGGGTCTTCAGGCTAAAAAAAGGACATAACAGCACAGGAGAAAGTCCAGAGAGGAGCAACTCGGCCGAGTCCAGGAGTGTAGGGGATGAGTTTTGAGGAAAGATTAAAAGAGCTGAGCCTTTAACCTGAGGTCTGTGGACCCCTAGGGGGTCCATGGATGGGTTTCAGGGGGTCCGTGAGGGTCAGATAAAAATGAACCTTTATATACTGTTGATTTAGAGTAGATGTATTAGTAGTAGTAGTAGATCTGTTTTCATGTGCACTACAATAACAGGACTGCAGTTCATAATTATAATGAGTGGCTGTGACGTTTTGCATGTTTTTTTAGACTGTTTAAAGTTTAATTATACTTTGTGTTTGTCATATATGTATGAGACAATCAAATCTCGATAAATAAAGTATAATTATATTCATTGCATGCAAAGTTGTGTTTATGTGAATATTTCTGGGGCAGGGGGTCCATAGCTTTCATCAGATTCTTAAAGGGGTCCGTGACTCAAAAAAGGTTAAAAATCACCGATTTAAAGTGATGAAGAGGAGACCTGACTGATGAAGGGAATCAAGACGGTGACTTTAAAATGAGTTCATCAAGAACACGGGGACACAGCTGGACATTTGTGAAGAATAAATTTTGCACAAACGCTAGGAAGTTTTTCTTCACACAGAGAGTCACAGACACTTGGAGTAAGCGACCAGGAGGACTTTAGGGACCTTCAGAACTCGACTTGATGTCATTTTGGAAGAATGAAGTGGGCAGGACTGGCGAGCTTTGGTGGGCTGGATGGCCTCTTCTCGTCTTTCTAACCTCCTAACACAGGTCCCAATTCTCACAGCGCAGACATTACCCCCCACGGCTCCTCGCTCATCTTACCTGCTCTTAAGGTGAAATGTAAAGTTGGCATCATCTGGCGTGCCAGGGCTGTACTCCCAAGAGCACTGAAGCTCCTTTGTGAAGAAACACCGGAGATTTGACACCGAATCTGCAATCGAGACAAGAGGCTGAGGCTGACGACATGAAAAGCTAACAAACAGCTAAACAAGACGGGCTTCTCCCAGCTCCATAGACTACAGGATTAATAAAGTGGCCACTCACAGCGCCGGGTGACAGTAGCGTCACAACGGGGCCGAGAAGTCAGTCCATGGCAGATCATCACACAGCCCAAGACTTGAAGCAGAGAAGGCCCAGTGAAGGAGATGCTGCTCTTGTCTCGAGTGAAGCCCGCTGTGACGCTGGAGGAACCAGCATGGAGTTGCAGAGATGCGCCGGTGCAGCCGGGGGGCAGCGGAGTGGACAGGGCACAGGTGCGGTTTACGGTCCTGCCCATCTGGAAGGAGAGTTGCCAAAGACACTGCACCGATACAGAAGACGCTGAGGGTGAGAAGGTGAGAAGGTCATCTGTATTGGCGGAGGGGGAGGCCACTGCTAACCACCAGAGACCACCAAGAACAACAACTACATTCACCCAGTGCTCCTCTTATTAAAGATTTATCTGTGGAGGAATACTTTGGACAAAGTTACATCTAAACATGAGACATTGTTACCATCAAGACGTGAAATTCATAAACAAGGGTCAAGATTTGCACCAAGAATTGAAGCTGGGAAGACGGGGAGCCAAACGGGTGAACAGGTAAGCAGAGCCAAGATGAGCAGACGTCAGTCGTAGTCCAAGAACAGAAGAAGAAAACCCTAACAAGAAGGATGGGTGAAGGTAGCATCCGAAATCTCAGACATCTGGAAAGGCACAAAGCGGACCTTCACACAGTCACGCCGATGACGTCACATCTCGCACACTCCTGGCCAGCCTCGCCTGTTAGTGACAACGGAAATGGCGCCGCTCATGAAAAGAAAAATGTGGGAGAAGGTGATTTGATTTGTAACATCGATGAAGAAGACGCCCTGCAAAGACACAATAAAACTTCCAGGTATCCGTCCATCTTCTCAACCTGCTTATTCAGGATAGGAATGTGGGACAGCTGGAGTTTACCGGGCAGAAGGGCAGGGACAGCACCAGGCCAGGGCGCCAGTCTATTCACACAAACACATGTGCGTACACACACGCACACACACATGCGCACATGCAAATACACATACATACACGTGCGCACGCGCGCCTGCACAAACACACACACACAAACACATGTGCGTACACACACACACGCACACACAGGTGCTGGCACAAACACGTGTGTACACACACACACACACACGCCTACTCGCACACGTGCGCACATGCAAATACACATACATACATGTGCGCACGCGCACCTGCACAAACACACACACACAAACACATGTGCGTACACACACATGCACACAGAGGCGGCGGCACAAACACAAACACTTGTGCGTACACACACACACGCACACACACACACATGCGCACATGCAAATACACATACATACATGCGCGCACACGCGCCTGCACAAACACACAAACACATGTGCGTACACACACACGCACACACATATGCGCCTACTCACACACGTGCACACATGCAAATACACATACATACACGTGCGCACGTGCGCCTGCACAAACACACACACACAAACACATGTGCGTACACACACACACGCACACACAGGTGCTGGCACAAACACGTGTGTACACACACACACACACACGCCTACTCGCACACGTGCGCACATGCAAATACACATACATACACGTGCGCACGCGCACCTGCACAAACACACACACACAAACACATGTGCGTACACACACATGCACACAGAGGCGGCGGCACAAACACAAACACTTGTGCGTACACACACACACGCACACACACACACATGCGCACATGCAAATACACATACATACATGCGCGCACACGCGCCTGCACAAACACACAAACACATGTGCGTACACACACACGCACACACATATGCGCCTACTCACACACGTGCACACATGCAAATACACATACATACACACGCGCATGCGCTCCTGCACAAACACACACACAAACACATGTGCATACACACACACACGCACACACACACACACCTACTCACACACGTGCGTACATGCAAATACACATACCTACACGCGCGCCCGCACAAACACACACACACACGCGCCTACTCACACACACATGCACACACGCACGCACATACACACACGCGTGCCTACTCACACACGTACGCACATGCAAATACACATACATACACACATGCACGCGCGCCCGCACAAACACACACACACACACAAACACATGTGCGTACACACACATGCACAAATGTACACATGCGCCTACGCACACACAAACATGCACACACACACGAGTACACACACATGCGCACATGCAAATAAACATACACACACATGCGCGCACACACACATGCATTATATAAAACTGATAGATAGGAAAGTCACTATATAACAGACCAGTTAGACATTAAATAATAATAAACAGATATATTCAGTTATAGATACAAACAAACATTCATAGACAGACGTGAAAGGCCCTATAAAGCAGAGAGAAGCTGCTATATGATCAGGACAGAGAAGGTCCTATATAACTGGTAGACAAGACAGGCACTTATATAATAGAGAGATAAAGGCTCTACTTAATAGATGGATAGATGCAAAAGGCACTACAGTATATACGTAACAGGCAGATCTCTACATACAGTAATAGAGATATATACACATACACATAGATGTGAAAGGCACTATATAATGGAGAGAAGGTGCTATATTATCTAGTTAGGAAAAGCACAATGTACAGTGACAGATAACAAAGGCAATACAGAACAGCTAAGCAGGCAGTCAGATAGGAAAGGCACTATATAAGACAGACAGGTTAGGCATTAAACAATAAACAGATATGTACACACATAGATACATACAAACAAACATAGACAGGTGTGAAAGGCACTATAAAACACAGAAAAGATGCTATAAGATCTGAGTAGGACAGGTCCTATATGACTGGTAGACAAGAGAGGCGTTTGCGTATCTAGTAGACAGATAAAGGCTCTGCCTAACAGACGGATGGATGGAGAAGGCACTTCACTACACAACACACACGGCTCTATGGTGAAGCATCACATACATCTTATCTGCAAGCCACAGAGGCAGGTAGCTCAAGGAATTAAGGCGGTCGAAAATCATTCTGTAAAACAAGGGGAACAACAAGACCAATTCTTACCTTCTGTGGCCACAGCGGTGCCCACAAGAACGACGGCCAAGTACGGGACAATCATCCTGTGCCTCCAAGGCTGAAGCTGAAGGGAGACGAAAGAGAAGTTGGTGAGCAAACACCAGGAGGCCAACTGCAGTACCAGAAAGTGCGCCGATGTGAACAAAGTAACCGCACTCTTCAAACGAGTCACGTTGCACTTCCTTCCTGGAAGCGGGGCCCTCGGTGCTTGTGAAAGTGGAGCCATGTCCAGCGCCAGCGAGCGGATGCCGCTCCGCGCCACTCGTGAAGAGCACCGACCACAGCGCCTTTGTGCTTTTCTCGTGCCTGTGAACTGATCACTCATTGATCACTCACTCATTGTAAAGCACCACGAGAGGATGTGCACTCATGTTTGAACCCGAGCCACTGCTGTTGACTTACAGCTAGATATCAGGGGGTCTCGATGCAGTGCCCTTCACGTTTGTGGTGTCAGGTGTTTTTTATTATTTTACACTCGCCTGAGGACGAGTTTTCAGCCCAGTTGTTTCCATTTATGGCCAGGGCAGGCGGGTTAAGCGATCTGCTCAGTGCTACGCAGCGAGCCGCTTACTGTCTAATGAGCTCCGTGGACGATTCTTGCCATCCATCATGCCACCAGTTTAATAAACATACTTTTTCTATTCCCCCTGAACCAGTATGAGACTGGGACAGGCACTGGGTGGGAGGCACTGCGGTCAGGCATGTTTGATGCTAAAGTTACGAGGCGGTGGTGTCAGGTTGGGTGGTTTGCAATTATCGTGACATCTTATTTTTAAACTACCTGCTGTAACATCAGCATTATAAGGTGGCGCCATGTTCTTCACCCACTGCTCACGCATCAAGTACAACGAGTCCACAGACGAAGGAGGAAGATCAAGTCGCACGGGACTCGTTATTAGTGCACTGCACACAAAACCCGTCCAAAAGCCAAAAAGAGGAAGCAGACCACCTCATAGGACTGAGAAAACTAACCCCAAACACTAAGAGGCAGGGTCACTGACCAATCAGAAGGCACAATTTGAAACAGACCTCCCTTTGCTGGAGGTGCTGCGCCGCTCATCCTCCATCAGCCGCCCCTATTTGTCACCTGACGCCATCGTACACGGCGTAAGCAGGAAGACGGAGGGAATGGCAAGGCACCTCACATCCTGCCACGCTGACAGAGTTTTTTTTCCAGGGGGTTGGGCTCAACGGGGTCCATACCACCCCAGGCCACTAGTGGTCAGCAGAGGCAACAGCAGAAATAAAAGTCCAGCAGAGGCTTTTGGGAACTGTAGTCTTTGAGAGAACAAATGTGTCCCGATAGGCAGGAGTCGCACCAGAAGCACTGCTTTAAAAACAACTTCCTCCGGGTGGGGGGTTGGGCTGGGAGGAGTTTGGGGGATAGGGGGGGTCCAACTGCAGACTTCAGGAGCCAATCGAATTACATGTTTACATCATGTGGTATACGCAGTGGAAAATCTGAGAAGCCCAATGCGCCACCCAAGAGACAGTCGTACTGCGTGACACGCCCACCACAAGACACGCCCACTCTTCCGTCTCATAACTCCTCCTACAAATCTACTCTTAACCACTGGGTAAGGAGAACAAAGCGCAAGGTACGTGTTGAGAAAGATGCAAATGACCGGAACATATGGCGTAACGTCATGGATGTGTAATGCAAAGGCCGCTAAACACCAATTTGATCGCGTGGCACTGTGGTGGTCTGCGGCTGGTCTCTACTGGAAGCTCCGCCTCCTGAGTCAGCCAAGAAATTGAGGTGAAGGCTCGCAGGATGAAGACAAGGACAAGGACAATAGGTGAGTGGGCTTGATAAATGACAGGTAACGTAATTTGGTTATTGCTTACGTATTTGGCCATGACCCTCGTGGTCTGCTCAGCTGAGTCAGAGGATTATGGGAAGGCCAAGAATGGCACAGCCTTTGTTATTTTATTGAATCTTTTGAGTTGTGTTTAATTCGTTCTGTTCACTGTCCCTCGTATTTAATGAATCCCCTTCCTCATATTTGCCTGGACTGCCTTGGTGTTACTCCAGGGATGGGGTCTGCTCAAGAGCGTCCCCATTCTGTCGCAACAGCTAAAGCAGGCGGCACAGGGGATGCACTTCGCAATCACGGGACATCTGATTGGTCAGATCTGACCTGATTGGTGATTAAAAGCAGCACACCGATGTAGAGCCAGCGCACTGTCGGCACACGTTGCTGCAATGTCACCTCTAAAGCCGATGTCACATTACGCACCTTCTCGTCGTAGGGTATGTCGGACTTATCAGCTGCAGTTGTTGATCTTGTCACCGGACCACGAGAAAATCACCGGCCGTGTCAAATTTAGGGAGAGTCATGCTCGCTTGCTTTTGTGACAGCCAACTGTGTGTGGCCTGATGGAGCCGGTGCTGTATGAAGAGTCAGCATTTAACAGCGAGTTCGGCCTCCATCTCATTACTTTTTTCATGGTGCATAAAACACACGGCATCAGACAGACGAGCTTCTCTTCTGTTTGTGAAGTCCAAAGACCCCCACGTGTTTCTTATTCCTCGCCGCTTATTCCCCTGAGCTCTCATTGGCTCTCAGCTCTCATGACTAAGGACAACATCAAACTGGTTTTGTCGGAGTGAGTTGCTGGATGCGGTATGTAAGACTACGCGACTGGCCTTGACAGGAGTGCACCACCAATCGCCTCCTACTATGCAAATGAAGGCTACGTCTAAAAATCGATAGAAAAGTCACATGACACGACCTGGCCTTAAGATACGGGGTAAGTTTGTATATTCTAAGAATAAGTTCAGAACAGGAAAGTCGGGGTCGATAAAAAAGGCTGCCCTGGGAGATGAGAAGTTGGTCACCCTAAGTCGTGACAACCAGTGTCAGCATTATGTCACATTCTCTAACCTGCTTGATCCAATTTAGGGTCATGACAGCATTGGGATAATGGCAGGAGCAACCCTGGACACAGTCCATTGCCCACCAGGCCATCATTGAGTCCTCAATGAGCCAAACCTTCATGTTTTTAGGAAGGAAACACACACAAATGCAGGAAGAACATACAAAAGATGGCAGGCCTTGGGATTTGAACACACGATGCTGAATCCCTGTGGCAGCAGCACTACCCACTGAGCCACCATGCTACCCACTGTCTGTTAGTCCATCATTATGTCACACAGCGCCCTTCATGATGAAATCGCTTTCGAGGCACGTCACATGAACAGTACAAGTGGCATGAAATCACCATGGGGGACCCCCACCACCACTGAAAGAAATGATCAAGTGTGTGCACACCAAAATCACCAGGGGGACCCCCCCCCCCAACTTGATGGAATGATTGAGTGTATTCATGCTGATATCAGCAGGAAGGACCCCCACCACCATTTAATGAAATGATAGAGTGTCCACAGGCCAAAATCACAAGGGGGTCCCCCATCCCAACTCGATGAAATGATCCAGCGTATGCATGACAAAATCACTAAGTGGTCACCATACCAAAATTATCAGGGGGACCCCCGGCTCAACCCCCTTGATGAAATGTGATCAAGCGTACATGCGCTTAAATCACTAATGGTGACCTGCCACCATCCCTCAAACCTCAAAGCTGATTACCACACCCCACCGCTCTGCGATGTGCAAATCACGCATACAGCGGCTGCCTTCAAGACCCCCGAGGACCGGGTGTGACATTTTCACTGCTGGGCAGCATTAAAAGCTCAAGATGGACAACCTTGTAGGGCACAGTGACCTGTTCTCATCACCACGGTTGTAACGTTTACTGAACCCACTTGATCCAATTCAGGCTCCATAAGGCTCAAGACAGGTGCCAACCCTGGATGGGGTGCCAGTCTTTCTCATGGCACATTCACACACACACACACACACACTCCCACATATCAGGCTAACCTGGGATCACCAATCAACCCAACCTGTTACTCTGTGACTGGAGACTAGAATATGGTGACCGCCCCTCTTGTGGATATAACAGATGACTGAAGGTGGTTGGCATCTAGACGGGCATAAAAATGTATGATCTGACAGCCGGTTTGACAGAGCCACCCCAGGAATGAACCAAGAAAATGGCCGTTAAACCCACAGAGAGAATCAGTCAATGCCTGCACATCTCGGAGGTGTGGGAGTCAAACCCAAGTCCTGAGATAAAAGCCCACGGTGGGCACACTGAAACCGTGCAGTAACTGTGCCCCAGCATTTTGAACACTGTGAATTTTTTTTTGTTTTGAGGTGGCACTTTCTCAACATACAAAATTCGCTCTTGAACACGCTGACCGTTGTCAGTCATCCGCATATCACACCACAGAAGTGTGAAGGCACAACACGGCAGGTGAGGTGAACATGGTGTGCTCTCATCTCAGAATGAGGTCGACGCAAAACCAGAAAACGAGTCAGAAGAGGAAGAGGAGGAGGAAGAGGAGGGCAAAGCTTCTTAAAGGTCAAAGGCAAAAAAAGAGCATCGCTTCTGTAAAACGGGCAAAGCGGCTGCTGGTTCATCAGAGTCCACGCCATGGAAGACCACAATTAGCCAGCGGGTATGGGGGGGGGGGGGAAAGATTGCCAGCACTGACCACTCATTGATTCTCACGTTAGGTAGCCATATCGAAATTAGCGCCAGTGAACATTTCTCTTCTGCATGCTCTGGTGGTGTATGCCTGGGCAGCGTGGGGATCGGGCAAAGGGAAAACAAAACCCCCTGGCCAACCAAGAACATCATGTCAGGAGTCCCCCAGGACGTCGCTGGTGTTCACAGAGTTACGGCACAAATGAACAAAATCCCTGAGACGGAACTAAAAAAACAGCTGCGCTTATTGTCATTATCTGTCACTTTTGCTTATTTTACATTATTCGTCCAACCACAAATTCTCCATTAGACTGACATCTGGACGCCAACTCGGCCACCCTGAGACCTCCATTCCTGTGGAGCTTTGGCTTCAACGCTTGGGCTCTCGCGGTCTTGCTGGTTCCTTGCAGGCTCCAACAGCTTCTCCTCCAGGACTTCTCTGTATTTTGGTGCATTCATTTTACCCTCACCAGCCTTCCAGGGCCTGCTGCAGAAAAGCATCCCCACAACCTGATGCTGCCACCACCTTACTTCAAGGTGAGGAGGTGGCGTTTGTGGTAACGTGTAAACCTGGTGTTTAGTCTGATGGCCCAAAAGCTCAATTTTGATCTCAGCAGACCACTCAATGTTCTTCCAGTTGACTTGAGAGTCTCCAGTGTGTCTTCGGCTGAGATGTCCTGTGTGATTTTTTTTCTCTTAGCCGCAACTGGTGAAGCACCCTGGCATAGTTAACATCTGCCCAGTCCCTCCCATCTCTGCCACTGTAGCTTGCGACTGCTTCAGAGTTCTCAGAGGTCTCTTGATGGCCTCCCTCACGCGTCTCCTTCTGCCGTAGCAGACTTCCTCCTCTGCCATACCCTCTCCATCTCTTCATGATTGATGTAACTGGATATTCGGTGACTTGGAGATTTTTCTTGTCTCCATCCACCAACTTACGCTTTCACAGAGTCACTCTGAGTGTTCTTTTGTCTTCATTGACCACCATACTGACACATCACAAGCTGGACCTGCCAGTTACAGTCAACCGGACCCCAGACAGGGGGAAGACTATCTGTGCTTTACCACAAAACAACACAAGTCTGTCTTGTAAAGGAATTCAACAATTGCACTTGTTGATAATTTCTGGTCACTGATTAAGCGCTTCTGACTTCAAATTTGGGTTTGTTGAAAGCTAACTTGATCGACTGACCCCTCAACCCCTCCCAAGATTGCCATTTCTGTTAAGCATGCACTGGTCTCTGCTACCTGGAAAATATGAATAGGTTACTAGCAATCAGCTGTATGGGAAGGGCGGAGCCTGAGTAAGAGAAAAACAGTGGCACTGTCTGGAGGGGTGGAGCCTGAGAGAGAGAGAGAGAAAGAGAGAGATAGATGCTGTCTGGAGGGGTGGAGCCTGAGAGAGAGCAACAGAGAGTGAGGAAGGGAAAGAGCGATACTTTCTGGAGGGGTGAAGCCTGAGAGAAAGAGAGAGAGAGAGAGAGAGAGAAAAAAGAGACACACACACACACTGTCTGGAGGGGCGGAGCCCAAGAGAAAGTGCGGAAGGGAAAGAGAGATGCTGTCTGGAGGGGTGGAGCCTGAGAGAAAGAGAGAGAGAGAGAGAGAGAGAAAAAAGAGACACACACACACACTGTCTGGAGGGGCGGAGCCCAAGAGAGAGTGAGGGAGGGAAAGAGAGATGCAGTCTGGAGGGGTGGAGCCTGAGTGAGAGAGAAAGACCCAAACACACACACACTGTCTGAAGGGGTGGAGCCTGAGAAAGAGTGAAAGAGGGAGGTGGGAGATGCTGTCTGGAGGGGTGGAGCCTGAGAGTGACAGAGAGAGAAAGAAAGAAAGAAGACACACACACACACACACACACACACACACACACACACACACTGTCTGGAGGGACAGAGCCTGAGAGTGAGAAGGGGGAGAAGTTGTCTTTAGTGATGGAGCCCAAAAAAGAGAGATAAAGAGGCATTGTCTGCAGGGGTGGAGCCTGAGTGAGAGAGAAAGACCCAAACACACACACACACACACACAGACATGCTGTCTGGAGGGGTGGAGCCAAAGAGAGAGAGATCAGGGTGTGGCCTTATAGGGCTGGGGGCGATGGTCCAACATGGAGACAGACAGGTGGCCCCGCCTCTTGGGGAACCACCTACAAAGCACAACCAGATCCAAACCTTCACAATAACAAAGAATTATACAAATTATACACGTGACATAAATAAGTATAACAAACATATAAGGTTGGGAGCTGCACTGATTACAGCACAATTGCCACACCTGCCACACGACTAACCTCCCAGACTAGGATCCATGTGCAGCCATACAACGGGTGACACCTCAGCACCACACCGAACAGACAATTTAAAAAAAGAGAATTTAAACAGTGAATGCGAAACATAAACAAGCAGAACCGAGACAACAACGGCCCCAAAGCAGGAAAGGAGCAAGTGACGCTGGCATTTCTGCTAAGCCAAGAGAAGGCAGGAGGTCCTTCATTTAAGTGAGAAAACCAAAATCCTTAATTTAGTATCAAAAGATAAAAAGTCGTATGCTGAAGTTTCCAGAATGTACAACAAGAAGGAGTCATCAATTCACTGGTAAAGTGACATCCTTAGATAAACACAATGCATGGAGTTCGGCATTCTCCATGGATTTCACTTGTCAACAGGGAGGCATGGAACATATCCCCCATGGATACAGGGGGACTATCGTACTTAAATAAGGATACAGAAATGCAGATTGTGTTCTGCTAAATAGTTTTTACTCATTTTTGAGGGCACAACACTGATACCCATTAACAATAAAAAATGCTCATTTTCCCTTAAAGCATAGCAGTGTGATATGGTGGTCTTCTGTACTACCAAGAGACCCATGACAGCTGTGCCCGACCACAGACCAAAGCCAGCCCAGCCACACTTGATCCGACGCCAATTCCGCTAGCCCACAGACTGAGGCCGACTCCGCCCACAGACAGACTGATTCCACTCACAGACCAAGACTGACTCTGCCCACATACTGAAACTAACTCCGCCCACAGACCGATATCGACTCTGCCCACATGCTGAAACCAACTCCTCCCTCATACCAATATTGACTCCGCCCACATGCTGAAGCCAACTCCACCCACAGACTGATATCGACTCTGCCCACATGCTGAAACCAACTCCTCCCTCATACCAATATTGACTCCGCCCACATGCTGAAGCCAACTCCACCCACAGACTGATATCGACTCTGCCCACATGCTGAAACCAACTCCTCCCTCATATCAATATTGACTCCGCCCACATACTGAAACTAACTCCACCCACAGACTGATATCGACTCTGCCCACATGCTGAAACCAACTCCTCCCTCATATCAATATTGACTCCGCCCACATACTGAAACTAACTCCACCCACAGACTGATATCGACTCTGCCCACATACTGAAGCCAACTCCTCCCTCATATCAATATTGACTCCGCCCACATGCTGAAACAAACTCCACCCACAGACCGAGGCCCACTCCGCCAGGAACTTGCAGAAAAGCCATCACAGCCCGGAAAGGTGGCCATAACACTCAAATAGACACAGCGAGTGACAAAAGAGACTGATGGTACTTACTATAAAATATCTGAGCCTTCATAAGCTTCTCCAGTTGGTTATGTTCTTTAACTATTTTGTAGATGATCAGACATTAAAGCTGGATTAATGTGTAGCACTCCGGAAACTTCACTTCAGGCTTCATTTGCCCTTTCAGTCCACTACAGGAAAAAATAAAAAAAGAGAATTATCTTCACCAAGTATTTGGTAAAAAGCTCACTGATGACAGATCAACAAGATGGCCGAGCACTGAGCCCGGCTGCGTCATGGCTCCTTGAGTCCGGGGTCCGCTCCCTGCCTGGGTTTTGCACGTTCTCTCCGATCATCTTTTGTTGGCCTTTTCTCGCACATCTCAAAAACAAATTGAGCACCTTGGTGTAAACGGTGCCCCAAAAGGGTGCGAATAAAGCTGACGTCACGCTACACGACTTCTGCTCTATGTGTGAGTGGACTTGACGACGGCGGCTGAGGGTCTCATCGCCTGAGCAGGTCGATACACACGACTAGAACACTCAGGGGATGTCCAACTGCACGACTCCTTCACGACATTTCTCAAGCATCGTGAGCTCGTCAGCTGACAGCGCCGGTATGGCATCTTCCCCGGCAATCTCAGACATTTTATTTTCTTTTTCTTCCACCATTTTGTCATAAGTCAAGTCAAGTTGGGGAGCATGCACTGGTACAGCGTGTTGCCGCACCCATTACACGTCGAAACATCTCGGGATCCCGGTTGGCAACCCACCCCCAGGCAGACACGCGGTCCAGTCCTACCCTGTGGAAATGACCCTCTATCTGCCACAGTCAGATGTTACGACTAGTCCAGTTTTCCAGTCAGTTGGGATGATGGCAGCCTCCCAAATGGAAGCAAAGATTGCTTGCAATGCCAGGAGGACAGCCTTACCACCAGCCTGGAGATGCACAAAAAGATGTTCAACCACGGATACCACAGATCCCTGCAGTCTTTCCCCCCCCCCTCAGCTGGTTCACCACCTGTGCCATCTCAGTGAGACTGGGGGGGGGGGGTCACAGCTAATTGGAGGATCAGCCTTAAGAACTGGGGACCCAATCAATTTTGTCATAGCAGGTTTAAAAAAATGTGACATCAGACTGACGATTTCTCAGAATTCCACATTGTTATTCTGCCCAGAGTCGTGAAGACTAAAACGTTTATCAGCTAGAAACGAATCCAAACCGTTAAGACTAAGCCTAATGGACCAAAGCTGAATCACAGAGACAGAAACTTTAGAAAGTTGAAAAAGCAAACGCGTTTCAGTCGTTAAAGAGTTTTTACCCAAATCACGGATACCGAAAGACGTTTTGTGGAGAATTTAAAGGGTCGTACTAGTGACGCATGGCGCAGTGATATTCTACGCAACTTCCATGGCAACAGGCAGCGGAATAATAACATGGCGGCGCCCGATTGTAAAACAAAATAATGGCACGGGACTGTGAATAAATAATCAATACATTCTGGAACCAAATAACTGCACACAGAACGTGAATACAGAACATCCATCCAGTATCCAACCCCCTATGTCCTAACTACAGGGTCACGGGGGTCTGCTGGAGCCAATCCTAGCCAACACAGGGCGCAAGGCAGGAAACAAACCCCGGGCAGGGTGCCAGCCCACACACACACCAAGCACAATTTAGGATCGCCAATGCACCTCACCTGCATGTCTTTGGACTGTGGGAGGAAACCCACGCAGACACGGGGAGAACATGCAAACTCCACGCAGGGAGGACCTGGGAAGTGAACGTCTGGTCTCCATAACGTGAGGCAGCAGCGCTACCACTGCGCTAATTGGATTTGATAAACTTTTGATAAACGTAGTGAAAAGGCACAGTGTGAGGCAGACGGTACCATGCCGTCCTGAAGGGGGCGCATGTGAGCCCAACAGACGCTCCTGCCTGCTGTTCTTACGCTGAGGCGCCGATAAGTTAGCAACGTCAGAAAGTCACTTGCACCGCAGCGCTCTGCTTTTTATTTTTATTTGTTCTAACTGACTGCCACAATGGAAGATTACGAAATAAGAAGAAATTTTTACAAGTAATTGACCGAGATTTTCATGGAGAAGGATAGGCTCACTGCAGTGGGCTGGCGCCCTGCCCGGGGTTTGCTTCCTGCCTTGCGCCCTCTGTTGGCTGGGATTGGCTCCAGCAGACCCCCGTGACCCTGTAGTTAGGACATAGCGGGTTGGATAATGGATGGATGGATGGATGGATGGTGTTTATTTGAGGGGGCCTCCTTGATTGTCAGAATAAAACAACACCAGCTGTGCTACCCACCTAACACAGAGTGAAGTCTAAGCAGTCAACAGAGCCCTCAGTGTCAACGCTTGCAGTGCGCCATCTGTTGGAATGTATTTTATAATACGTGTAAGAATTAAGTGCATTGCATTTGTCATTCCAACAGCTGGCCCATCACAAACATTTGTAGTAATTAAATGCATTACATTTGTCATTCCAACAGATGACGCATCACAGACATTAACAATGCTTTTAGGAACCCCATGCCAAAGAGCATGTAACACAGACATTTGCATGGCATTTGTCACTCCAACAGATGGCACATCACAAAGATTTGTAGTAGTAAAATGTGCTGCATTTTTCATTCCAACAGATGGTGCATCACAAACATTAACACTGCTTTTAGGAACCCCATGCCAAAGAGCATGTAACACAGACATTTGCATGTCATTTGTCACTCCAACAGATGGTACATCACAAAGATTTGAAGTAGTAAAATGTGCTGCATTTTTCATTCCAATAGATGGTGCATCACAAACATTTATAGTAATAAAATGCATTGCATTTGTCATTCCAGCAGGTGGAGCCTCACAAACATTAACACTGCATCACTTTTTCCACATTTTGTTATGTCATTTACAAATAAAGGTAAAGACCATCAACGGTTTTCAATTTTATAAAAAAATGGGATCAGACTAAGAAAAAAAAACAATCTAATATTTAAAAACTTAATTTTGACCTTTAAAAAAATATTGTTTTTTGTTTCTTGTTATCCTTTTGTTGAACAGTCTGTATTAAAATTGATGAAAGCATCAGAATTAAAAGCTTTTAAAAAGGTCAAAATTGAAATCCGTTTTGATACACCGCTCTATTCTTACCTGTGTGTGTATAAAGATTGCTGATGAGATACGAAACATCACCAGCAGTCAATGTGCCAACTGAATAGTGAATACGCGACTCTTTGGGGTTCATATATTTATAAATCTGACCCTGAAGGAGTCACCAGCCATGAACCTCACCGCACGTCACTGATCTTCTGACGGGCACAAGCAGCCGACCAAGGAAGATCAAGGGTTAGGGTGTGGACCACAGAGCTACAGAAACACCAGTGGACTTGCATAAAAAGCTCGAACTCCGCGCCCACAGTGGACGTCACATTACACGACTTCCAGACCAATGCGATCATGTTGCCTGAGGATGTCAGACCACATGACCAGAAATCTCAGGGGGATGACAAATATGATGACTTTGTGACGATTTCCAGCTTTTCCTTTCGGGTATGGTGGGCTCACCAAAATGGACAGCCCTCCCTGAAGGTTTAACAAGAACGGCGAGTTCTGACGCAATCTCCATCTCATTCACTTTTCCTATTTTCCGTTCCGTCGTGGTACATAAAACACGAGACACCAGACGGACGGGGTACCTCTTCTGGTTTCGAGGCTCCTTACTCCTCGTTGCTGCATCGCAGCGCACTGTACTTGTTGTGCATCTTAGGTGCTTTAACGTTGGTTTTGTTCCCACTCCCTGCGTGGAGTTTGCATGTTCTCCCCATGTCTTCCCAGAATCCAAAGACGAATGGCTGACCCTAAATTGGCTCATGTGTGGGGCTCATTCAACTTCATTTTCCTGTGATGCACGTTAAGCTTACTGGCCTGAACTTGTTAGGATCTGCCCTGTCACTCTTTTTATATAATGGGATGATATTTGCTATTTTCCAGTCTTTTGGAAATTCCTCAGTGAACAGGGAGTTCCTAAAAATACGTGTCAAGGGTTTCTATCTGTACTCGCCAGCCTCCTTAAGAACTCAGGGTATATATGATCTGATTTGTTTGATTTCGGCCTACTTCATCTGAGCAGCTCTTCTCACCCTCTACAATCTCTGTATCCCTCCTTAGTAGTCCCTGTTACTGCTAGGAGGTTATCCACTTCTGCACATGTCAAGACCTCACAAAAAAAGCATCTCCTAAGTCACGGGTGTCGAACTCCAGGCCTCGAGGGCCGCAGTGGCTGCAGGTTTTCATTCTTACCATCTTCTTAATTGGTGACCAGTTTTTGCTGCTGATCACTTCTTTTAAATTCACTTGACTCAGGCCCCATAGTTGTTTCTTTTTCTTTAATTAGCTGCCAAACAATAATGAGACACAAAACAGGCCGCCACCTGACCAGCTCCCCTGTGCCCATCACACAATATCTGAAAATAAAGAAAGGTGATGGTCATGGTAAGGCTGATCTCTCAGGTCACCAAAATGTTTTGACGAACAGCAAATCAACATGGGTGGCATGGTGGCGCAGTGGGTAGCGCTGCTGCCTCGCAGTTGGGAGATCTGGGGACCTGAGGTTCGCTTCCTGGGTCCTCCCTGCGTGGAGTTTGCATGTTCTACCTGTGTCTGCGTGGGTTTCCTCCCACAGACATGCAGGTTAGGTGTATCGGTGATTCTAAATTGGCCCTAGTGTGTGCTTGGTGTGTTTGTGTGTGTCCTGCGGTGGGTTGGCACCCTGCCCAGGATTGGTTCCTGCCTTGTGCCCTGTGTTGGCTGGGATTGGCTCCAGCAGACCCCCTGTGTTTGGATTCAGTGGGTTGGAAAATGGATGGATGGATGGATGGAAAACCAACTCTTTTGGAAATGTCTGCTGTGGGAGAATGAGAGCAGCAATAGGCCACGGAATTAAATAACGGGCTTAATTAACAGCAAGAATTGGCTTCTTGTTAAGAAAGTGATTGGAGTGAAACTGCTTGGAGTTTGAAGCCCCAGTTTAGCTGCTCATCTGTCGGCTCGTTTCACGTCTCATTTCTGTTTGGCTGCCATTTAATGAAGAAAGGAATCAACTCAGAGGGCCGAACTCTTCTAACGGGGCGATTAAAGTGAACAAACTCACAGGTGGCGCACTGGTAGTTGCTGCTGCTTTGCAGTAAGGAGATTGTGGGTTCGCTTCCCGGGTCCTCCCTGTGTGAAGAGCGCTTTGAGTGGTGAGAAAAGAGCTATATAAATGTAAAGAATTATTATTATTATGGGGAAAAAGTTAATTAGCAGTGAAAACTGGTCACCGATTAGTAAAAAGGGTTAGAATGAAAACCTGCTGCCACTGCGGCCCACCAGGCCTGGAGTTTACCACCCCTGTCCTATGCCATTGTCTGTACTTTTAATTCTCCTTCACTATTCCTGATTCACTTCTCCTCCTCCTTGACTATTAGCTTATGAAATCGGAATCTCCTCGGGTCGTCTTTCTCCTTATCTTAATACATAATTCGCCTGCCTCCTCACTCACTCACGTCCATCCGAAGCCGAATGCGCAGTCGCCTTCTGCGCCGCTGCCCGAAAAACCTTACGAGACCGACATCCAACCCCAACATCGCGGCAGGCGGCAGATTTAGCCTACGCATTATACAACTGTCTTCAACAGGTACATTCATGACTTAAACATTTCAAAGTCCGTCTCACTTCCAACTTATACAAATGCCTCTAAAGAGAAAATTTGCTTCATCGTGGCATGTGGCAGATTTAGCCTATGCATTTCGGGATTATTATTCTGAAATCGCAAATCCTTCCTCCCAGGCGTAGGATATTAGCCCCGATCACAGCCAACCCTCACACTCAAAATAATACGTAAGAACATTTTATTATTAAGTACTTTCAGCGGGCGAGTGATGTGAAGGTGCAAGTTAAAGATGGGCCACATCAAGGGAAATTACTAGCAAACAGTGAGAGTGTCTTCACATAAATGTAGTCTACAGAGAGATTTTACAACTTTAGTTGCATACTGACAGGCCTCCAGTATACAAACAAAAAACGTTGTCATAGATAGCGTGTCTTTTTTAAGTGTACAGTATTTTTCGCCGTGATAAACTCATATATATCCCAAACCTCTTAGTTAATTATCATTACTTACATCACTTTCTTATTTGTTTCTTACTTATCATTTGACTGTTCAATTCCACCCGGGGGGGGGGGGGGGTAAATGTTAACATTTAACATTATACAAACTTATTGTCTGTTTTTATTTATTTTTTTTTTTTTTTCACCTGCATTATTATCAATCTTTAATTTAATATTATTTATAGTATCAGTATGCTGCTGGAGAATGTGAATTTCCCATTGGGATTAATAAAGTATCTATCTATCTATCTATCTTTGTTCTTCATACACTGCTGACACAAACTCGTCCCCGTTTCATCTTACGTTATCGAAACGGGCTTTTTGTCTAGTCTGCTATATTCCTCTCTAACAGCATTTTAACAATAATAATAATTCATTACATTTATATAGCGCTTTTCTCAGTACTCAAAGTGCTCTCCACACAGGGAAGACCCGGGAAGCGAACCCACAATCTCCTTACTGCAAAGCAACAGCAACCACCACTGTGCCACCTGTGAGGAGTTCAGACACCCTGGGTACATAGATAGATAGATAGATACTTTATTAATCCCAATGGGAAATTCACAAAAAGAGCACTTAAACAAAAAAGACACGAGTCCAGGTTGGTTGATTGATATGTGAAGGGCACAATGGGAGCCTTACAGTTAGGTCCATAAATATTTGGACAGAGACAACTTTTTTCTCATTTTGGTTCTTTACGTTACCACAATGAATTTGAAATGAAACAACTCAGATGCAGTTGAAGTGCAGACTTTCAGCTTTAATTCAGTGGGGTGAACAAAACGATTGCATAAAAATGTGAGGCAACTAAAGCATTTTTTTAGCACAATCCCTTCATTTCAGGGGCTCAAAAGTAATTGGACAAATGACTCAAAGGCTATTTCATGGGCAGCTGTGGTCAAGTCCGTCATTATGTCCTTATCAATTAAGCAGATAAAAGGCCTGGAGTTGATTTAAGGTATGGTGCTTGCATGTGGAAGATTTTGCTGTGAACAGACAACATGCGGTCAAAGGAGCTCTCCATGCAGGTGAAAGAAGCCATCCTTAAGCTGCGAAAACAGAAAAAACCCATCTGAGAAATTGCTACAATATTACGAGTGGCAAAATCTACAGTTTGGTACATCCTGAGAAAGAAAGCAAGCACTGGTGAACTCAGCAACACGAAAAGACCTGGACGTCCATGGAAGACGACAGTGGTGGATGATTGCAGAATCATTTCCATGGTGAAGAGAAACCCCTTCACAACAGCCAACCAAGTGAACAACACTCTTCAGGAGGTAGGCGGGCGTATCGATATCCAAGTCTACCATAAAGAGAAGACTGCATGACAGTAAATACAGAGGGTGCACTGCAAGGTGCAAGCCACTCATAAGCCTCAAAAATAGAAAGGCTAGATTGGACTTTGCTAAAGAACATCTAAAAAAGCCAGCACAGTTCTGGAAAAACATTCTTTGGACAGATGAAACCAAGATCAACCTCTACCAGAATGATGGCAAGAAAGTATGGAGAAGGCGTGGAACAGCTCATTATCCAAAGCATAGCACATCATCTGTAAAACACGGTGGAGGGAGGCAGTGTGATGGCTTGGGCGTGCATGGCTGCCAGTGGCACTGGGACACTAGTGTTTATTGATGAATTCTGAGTTGTTCAGTGACATACTGTCTGCTCAAATCCAGCTAAATACAGCAGTCAAATTGATTCATGATACAGATGGACAATGACCTAAAACATACAGCCAAAGCAACCCAGGAGTTTATTAAAGCAAAGAAGTGGAAAATTCTTGAATGGCCAAGTCAGTCACCTGATCTTAACCCAACTGAGCAGGCATTTCACTTGTTGAAGACTAAACTTCAGACAGAAAGGCCCACAAACAAACAGCAACTGAAAGCCGCTGCAGTGAAGGCCTGGCAGAGCATTAAAAAGGAGGAAACCCAACATCTGGTGATGTCCAGGAGTTCAGGACTTCAGGCTGTCATTGCCAGCAAAGGGTTTTCAACCAAATATTAGAAATGAACATTTTATTTCCAGTTATTTCATTTGTCCAATTACTTTTGAGCCCCTGAAATGAAGGGATTGTGTTCACAAAATGCTTTAGTTGCCTCACATTTTTATGCAATCGTTTTGTTCGCCCCACTGAATTAAAGCTGAAAGTCTGCACTTCAACTGCATCTGAGTTGTTTCATTTAAAATTCATTGTAGTAATGTACAGAACCAAAATTAGAAAAAAAGTCGTCTCTGTCCAAATATTTATGGACCTAACTGTATAGGTCACTTTTAGGAGACTTGATGTTCTGCCATGCTGCAAGGTGGCAATGTGGCACACGCAGTTCCTTCACAGTAAGGCGACCTGAGTTCACAATCCCCGGTCCTCCCTCCATGGACTTTGTATATTATCCCGTATGCAGGTTAGGTGGACTGGTGATCCCAAACTGGCCCCTGGGGTGTGAAGTTGGGGTGTTTATGTGTGCCCTGTGATGGGCTGGCAGGTTTGCCCCACGCTAGCTGGGATAGGCTCCAGCAGACCCCCACATATCCCTGCTCAGGACTAAGCAGATTGGACTAAAAATTAAAATCAGTGCAAAGGGCCATTGGATTTAAATGGAATTATCTGCTAATTTTACTTTATAAACGTTTATTTCCGTAAATATCTCAGCACGTGTGGAGAAGCAGCTACCGAGTTCCACACTTTAAAATACAAGGCGGGTCAATGAAGATTGCAGTCCTGGGTAGAAATGTTTATTTTACGTCACAAAGCGGTTTGAAGTTATAATGAAAATCGACAGTCACCATCTTTTTTATTTTATTTTTTTTTTTTGTACAGGGACAATAAGTGCGGTCAGACTTACCAAAAACGCTCGAGTTTGATTGTGTTACACCTTCAACAAAATCATCACCGCTGTTCATCGTCCAAAGGAATCGGGCTGACCTATTGGGCGGAGAAAGGACCAAAAATCAGCCACGGAGGTGACTTACTCGGGGTTTACACCCCACTTTGAGTTTTGAAGCTCTTTGTATAAAGACCCCCAGCCCGACCACCGGCGGATGAAGGCTCCGTACTCACTGCTCTGCCGGGCCGATGCTTTCCCTCAAAGCGCCGCGTGCCGCTCGGATTTGTTGTTTTCGTTTATTTTTATTATTTTTTATTTCTTTATTCATCCATCTGTTACTGCGCGACAAACCCCGCTGTCCCGGTCCGGGGTGCGACGTTCAAGTGAAGGAGGGGAGACGAGCGGCACCGCCGTGCACGGCTCGAGACGAACGCTGCGCAATCCTTCCGAATTTAAAGCGGACATCCGGAGCGATCGCCGCCTCACCCCGACTTGCACGCGAGCGCCCAAATGAACTTGGAATATAATCCGTAAAAAAAATGAGATGATTAAATAAATAACTCCGTGTGCTAAAATCGAAAAAAAAGTAAAAGAAAGGCAAGCCTGTGCACTTCAACTCACTGACAGGACTTCGCGACTCAGCACTGCTGTCGCAGCAAATGCCCGGAGTGACACTTTTGTGTTTTTCATGACAGCGGTGTCACATTTCATCATGTATTCACACAAAGGCTTCCCTTATTACTTTATCGCTTCTTTTATTTTCCAACCCAAACATTTCGCCGCTTTTTGGCTCTCAGTGCTTTCAAACCGGGAAATCGAAACTATTCTTTTCCCACAATGCATCTCTCTATTAAAGTCAAAAACTCCTAACAGTCCTAACATGAAGAAGAAACGGGAGACGGCGGCACGTGCCATCCATCCATCATACGACATCACGGCGACGGCGGGGCAACGCTGGACCAAATCGGCAGTGCGTAAGAAACAAACAACCCTCCAAGAACACCCCAAGTCCACAACCGTCACACCTATGGTGGAATAGTTCGGACAAAATTAATTAAAAACACAAATGAATGTCTTGCAGTAGCCAGTCAGCGCTGTCACTCTGGAGATGGGCGGGGCTGGGCAGGTGATTGACGGCCGGATGTTCACAGGTGTGCTGAGCGCGGCTTATTTCTCGTTATTCCTTACAAGGCTCGAGATGACAGGTGGACACCCCTTGGGGCGTTATTAATACAGAGACAGCTGAAAGGGACAGCAAAAGGTGACGCTGGACGACGATCGGGGACACTACGAGAACAGAATGGCCTGTCTCGTTGAAGGGACTGTCATTTTTACGGGGCGTTTGTCAGAACTTTAACAGCGAAAGGTGACTCTGCTAGAATTGCGACTGTGAATCGTTTGTCGTGAAATAAACGCGCCCGTTAGTGGGCTTGACTCCCATTCGGTGTTGTGAAATGTGATAAATAAATAAAAAGTAACAACATGGGAACATAAATCATTAAATGTGTTATGAAATATGCCTGATGTGTCATGTTGCTTCATATATTTGTTGAATTATTTCTTCACTCATTTATTTCAGTGACACCACACGCAAGGCGAAATACGCAAAGAAATGAAAACTGTCAATGTCAGCCGTCAAAGGGCAGAGGGAGGGGCAGAGGGAGGGCTCTAGTGAGTGCCACGTTTTGATTGGCGAATCGTCCATAAAGCATGAAAAACATCAAGCATGTGGCGGAGTCATAGAAACAACCCGCTTGAGAGAAACTGCAGTCTGCCGTGGATGGATCTGCTGTGACGGAACACAAATACATCATTTAGTAACTGATAAACTCTATAGGTGTGTGCAGGTCGTTATATAAATATATATATTGTCAGCGTTAATCAATTTAAATATAATTATTATTGTATAAATGTAAAATCATTTATATATAAATATATAATTATTTAGAAATGAAAAAGATGGCTATACATTTCACATGATGCCATTGTCCAGTTTCCATACACAAAGCGTTTTAACTCTTTTAAGATGCATAATTCAAATAAGACATTTCATTGCTGAATCATAAGTGAAGGAGAATTGTGTAACTCATAATAATTCATTCACACATCAAAAACAACAAGTTCTAAAACCCGACGGAAACTTGTCACGAACAGGAGGTTTATTAAGGTGATCATTTAGCTTTGTAGTGACGGCCTGTTCTTGGATTTTACATAAGAAAGGCAGCTTAGAAATCGGTCTAAAATTGTCACAGAGGAGTCGACATTATCTTTCTGGAGCAGGAGTTTAATAACAGCAATGTTAAGACAGTCTGGGAAGACCCCCATAATCTCATAATAAGTTTATGATGTCAAGCAAACCCTCAGTTAGCACATCAGATACTTAGCTGAAAAAAAGTCAGGGACGCAGGTGGAGGGTCTCAGGTGGGAAAGGATTCTACATAACTAAGGTAACTCTATCCTGGTGAAAGAACTGAATTCACTTAGAGTGGAATACCGGGATTTAATAGGATCAGCTTTGGGATGGGGTGTACTACAGTATTTCTAATATCATTAATTTTGTAATTAGAAATATAGCAAAAGTCTCATAAGTTTCACTGGAAGTTTTTTAGAGGAATTCCATTGAGTGACCAGAGATTCATATCAAATGAATGAGAATTGCAGAACTGGTTTGGGCAGAAATGATAGATAGATGAAAGGCACTATATAATTATAGATAGATAGATAGATAGATAGATAGATAGATAGATAGATAGATAGATAGATAGATAGATAGATAGATACTAAAGGCACTATACTGTATAATAGATAGATAGATAGATAGATAGATAGATAGATAGATAGATAGATAGATAGATAGATAGATAGATAGATAGATAGATAGATAGATAGATAGATAGATATGAAAGGCACTAGATAGATAGATACTAAAGGCACTATACTGTATAATAGATAGATAGATAGATAGATAGATAGATAGATAGATAGATAGATAGATAGATAGATAGATAGATAGATAGATAGATAGATAGATAGATAGATAGATAGATATGAAAGGCACTAGATAGATAGATAGATAGATAGATAGATAGATAGATAGATAGATAGATAGATAGATAGATAGATAGATAGATAGATAGATAGATAGATAGATAGATAGGAAAGGCACTAGATAGATAGATAGATAGATAGATAGATAGATAGATAGATAGATAGATAGATAGATAGATAGATAGATAGATAGATAGATAGATAGATACTAAAGGCACTATACTGTATAATAGATAGATAGATAGATAGATAGATAGATAGATAGATAGATAGATAGATAGATAGATAGATAGATATGAAAGGCACTAGATAGATAGATAGATAGATAGATAGATAGATAGATAGATAGATAGATAGATAGATAGATAGATAGATAGATAGATAGGAAAGGCACTAGATAGATAGATAGATAGATAGATAGATAGATAGATAGATAGATAGATAGATAGATAGATAGATAGATAGATACTAAAGGCACTATACTGTATAATAGATAGATAGATAGATAGATAGATAGATAGATAGATAGATAGATAGATAGATAGATAGATAGATAGGAAAGGCACTAGATAGATAGATAGATAGATAGATAGATAGATAGATAGATAGATAGATAGATAGATAGATAGATAGATAGATAGATAGATAGATAGATAGATATTAAAGGCACTATATAACAGTGTTTTATGTTTGCACTTCATTTTGACTACCGCTGTCTGCTGTCACTTAGTCACTTGTGCCATATAACAATAAAACATGAAGACCTCCGAGGGTCCGGGTTGGGGTCAGCCCCGTGAGGTTGCCGTGCTTTGGTCTCGATGTCGTCATCGCCGTACTCCAGAAGTTCTCCAAATAATTTTCACTATTTCATGTCCCTTGTCCTCGACTTCTGCTTTTCGCCTGTGACCCCCCCGTGGCCAGTGGGCTCGGTGCCGATGGCAGGCTGCTGCTCCTCCGCGTCTTTCGCTTTCCCCCTTGGTGGCCCCACTTGACTCATGGCTGCGGTTCTTCGCACTTCTCTCGTTTCTCTCTCAGACCTGCCTATGTTGGCTCTCGGGCTCTCAGGGTATTTTCGGTGTTTTATTTCATGAAATTGAGATGCGCATGCAGAGCAGCACAACACCAGGCTCAGGGTTCAGTTCCTGACCTTGTCAACAGCTGTGTGGGGTCTTCATGTTCTTCTTCTATTCCACTGTGACAGTTAATTGGGTGAAAGGGACCAGGAGATGAAATGTCATCAAACCAACTGCAAGAATTGAAACTGGCAGCACTACTCGGTCGCTTACTCCATGTGTCTGTGGTTCTTCACCACACAAAGACCTTCTAACATTTGTGTGCAATCAGCCCTGGATGAGTTCCCAACTGTGTCCCCGTGTTCCTGATGCAGAATGCAATTTAAAGTAACCACTGGGGTCCAGCCGACTACTTCCTTGCATGGTGGCGCAGTGGTGGCACTTCGGCCTGGCAGTCACGAGATGTTTCAGGTCCTCCCTGTGTGGAGTCTGCGTGTTCTCATCCATGTGAGTTTCCACCCGCAGTCCAAAGACAAGCAGGTTAGGTAGGCCGGCCTTGTTAAACTGACCCCTGATCTGCATCTGTGTTTTTTTACCCCACACCGTGTCCACAGATTGTTCCTGCCTGGTGCCATATGCTTGTTGAGATGAAGCAGGTGTAGAAAATGACATGACATGGAAATTCTTCTCATAATTTTGAACGTGTCACTAATGTCACCTCCTAATCTCCGCTCAAGTCCTCCAGCCTCCCCTCGTATCTCACACCTCGTCGTCCCACAGTCAGCTCTCCTCTGGACTTTCTCTAGTGCTGCTGTGTCCTCTTTGTAATACGGAGACCACCACTGCCCGCCATCCTCCAGGGGGGCCCATACTCTTTCCAAGTCCTCATGATTGAGTTCCCTGTACATTTTCTGGTCTCCATCCCCTGCTTTGAGCTTTTCCTGGAGTTGCTTCTTGTGTTGTTTGGTCTTCATTGTGTAGGTTTAGACCACCATACTGACTCAACACACAAGCTGGGACCTTCAGATGCACTCAAGTGAAACCCCAGGCAGGTGACCTCCATGGCACTAATGATGGGACCTCTAAAACCAGTGGGCTGCCCCAATGATGGTTCAGGGGTGTCCCATTATCGAGTGTTTTCTGTTTGTCATTAATTTAGACCACCTTGCTGAGATCCATGTTCAACCCTGGCCACTTTATTAGGTACACCCTCCTATTACTGGATTGGACCCCCTTTTGCCTTCAGAACTGCTGTAATTCTTCATGGTGCAGATTCACCAAGGTGCTGGAAACATTCTTCTGTGATTGTGGTCCATATTGACATGATAAGATCATGTGGTGACTGCACATCCATGATGGGAATCTCTCGCTCCACCATATCCCAAAGGTGCTCAGTTGGATTGAAATCTGCTGACTGTGGAGCCCATTTGGGTCCAGTGACCTCATTGTCATGTCTGAGGTTATTTGAGGTTTGTGACCTGGTGCGTTATCCTGCTGGAAGGAGCCATCAGAAGATAAGAAAGGGATGGACATGGTCAGCAACAATACTCATTTGGTACTAAGGGGCACAAAGTGTGCCAAGAAAATATCCCCTCCCCCACCCCATTAGACCACCAGCACCAGCCTTAAGTATTGATACAAGGCAGGATGGATCCAAACTGTCATGTTGT
The DNA here is from genome assembly GCF_900747795.2 of Erpetoichthys calabaricus. Taxonomy (NCBI): domain Eukaryota; kingdom Metazoa; phylum Chordata; class Cladistia; order Polypteriformes; family Polypteridae; genus Erpetoichthys; species Erpetoichthys calabaricus. The sequence continues at coordinate 6,853,287 of NC_041410.2, read as the reverse complement.
TGACCCCACCAGCTGAACGTAGCAGCAGAACTTGAGACTCATCAGACCAGGTGATGTTCTTCGTATCTTCTGTTGTCTAATTGTGGTGAGCCCCTGTGAATCGTAGCCTCAGTTGCCTGTTCTTAGCTGACAGGAGTGGCTCCCCTGGTGTGGTGGTCTGCTGCTGTAGCCCACCTGCTTCAAGGTTCAAGGAACTGCTGTAATTCTTCATGGCGCAGGTTCAACAAGGTGCTGGAAACTGTTCCTCTGTGATTGTGGTCCATATTGACATGGCAGCATCATGTGGTGGCTGTACATCCATGATGTGAATCTCCTGTTCCACCACATCCCTAAGGTGCTCTGCTGGATTGAGATCTGCTGACTGAGGAGGCCATTTGGGTCCAGTGACCTCCTTGTCATGTTTGAGGTGATCTGAGCTTGGTGACCTGGCATGGAAGGAGCCATCAGGAGATAAAACAAAGGGGTGGACACGGTCAGCAACAATACTCAGGTGGGCTGTGGCATTTAAACAAGGCTCAGTTGGTACTAAGGGGCCCATAGTGGGCCAAAAAAACATCCCCCCACACCATTAGACCACCAGCACCACCAGCCTGAATTGTTGATACAAGGCAGGATGAATCCAAGCTGTCATGTTGTTTACCCCATCAGCTGAACTCGAGACTCATCAGACCAGGCACCGTTTGCCCAATTTTGGTGAGCCCCTGTGAATCGTAGCCTCAGTTGCCTGTTCTTATCTGACAGGAGTCGCCCCCCGGTGTGGTGGTCTGCTGCTGTAGCCCACCTGCTTCAAGGTTCAAGGAACTCCTGTATTTCTTCATGGCGTAGATTCAACAAGGTGCTGGAATCATTCCTCAGAGATTTTTAGTCCATATTGACATGATAGCGTCACATACCCAAGTATGGTGGTCTGCTACTGTAGCCCACCTGCTTCAAGGTTCACCATGTTGTGTGTTCAGAGCTGCTCTGCTGCACACCTCGAGTGCTTAGTTGAGTTCCTGTTTGTCTTTTCTATCAGCTCAGACCAGTCTGACCATTCTCCTCTGACCTGAACTGCCACCCACTGGATATTTTCCATTTTCCGGACCACTCTCTGTAAACCCCAGAGATGGTTGTGTGTGGACAATCTTAGTAGATGAGCAGTTTCTGAAATACTCGGGGCAGCCCGCCTGGCACCAACAACCACGCCACACTCAGAGTCACTTCAGTCCCCTTTCTTCTTCTCTATTCTGCTGCTTGGTTTGAACTTCAGCTGATAGTCTTAACAAGGTCTGCATGCCAAAATACGTTGAGTTCCTGCCCTGTGATTGGCTGATTGGATATTTGTGTTAACGAGTAGCCGGACAGGTGTGCCTAATAAAGTGGCCGCTGGGTGTGCATCCGTTAATCTGAAATCCAAATTCAGAAATCCGCTGTGAAGGTCCGAGGGGTGGTCATGTGGTGCCAGTAATGCACGCCACTCAGTTTGGCTCACGGCCACCATGACATGCTGATCACCCTCAGGACTGCCAATCTGTCAACACCCCCCCTTACCCCCCACACACACACAGCTTGGCCGCCATTCCTCACAAGGAGCAGAATTAGTGAAGTGAAACTCCTAGACATTAAAAAGGAAACTTCAGTAAAAGGGGTAGGTGTGGTGAGGGGGGATTGGGGGGGGGGGGTAGACAGGGCTGGCAGTCACATGTTTAACCCCTGAGGGCACGTGACTCAGTATCCACTGGGGACCTCCACATTACGGATCGTCTATCTCTGCTGCAGTGCCAACTGGGCACTCCACTGGCATTGCTGTTCTGTAACGCCAAGTGCTGCCAGCCTTTGGGCAAACTCCTGAGTAGAAACCTGCAGCACCAGGGCCTATGGATGAGCTGAGAGTTCGGCTACGGACCACAAGAGCTGCTGCTGCAGGAAAGTTCAGCCTCACTGCACCAGATTCGAGTCTATAATGTCCTCCTCAGTCCAGCGGTTGTCATCTGTTGGGTTGAGAAGGACAGGTCTTTGTGCCCCTCGGAAGCTCATCCTCAATTGTTACCCCCAAAGCCCTGAAGAGGTGACACCAGGACCAGGCTGGCAGTGCCATGAACTACGGCATTATGATACATCTGTCCATCGGTCCCGGGGAGACGCTCAGGTTTTTTGCCATAATGCCCAGTGCTGACTCCTGTTGTGACCCTGAGGAGGTCACTTCACGTCACACACATTGAACTCGTGTCACAGCTCAGCTCAATGCACTTGTGACGTGTTGGCTTGTTTGCATGAAAGTCTCCATTTATCTTTACATTTATTTGTTTAGCGGACGCTTTTATCTAAAATGACTTGTAAGTTTTGAGTAAACATCAGCCTGGGGGACAGTTTGGGAACAAGTGTGACAGGACAAGGTCACAAAAGTGGTCATGAAAAGTGAAGTGCCCAGAACAAAAAAACTCTAAAAAAGCCTTCATGCATTCCACAGACAAGCACTTCCTGCAAATGACCAGTTTGGCAGACACTGTGGCCCCCCAGTGGCCGAGCTGATGAACTGTCCAGGTCTTCTCCTGTTTCTGTTTGGTGACTGCCAGTTACTGTGTGACCCTGAGTGGGTGACCTCACTTGCCAAGCCTTACCTTGTAGAAGCAGAGAAAGAAACGTGCTGCTTCAGTGACTCACCACGGGCAGGAACCCTCAGTGGATGGCACAACACCTTCGTATTTCTCATACTGGCACCTTCACCCAAGGTGACTTACACAGAACTGAGATACCACTGGTTCCATTTCTTTTGTTTTCCCAGTTGGAGCACAAGCAGGTGACTTGCTCAGGATCATAGAGTGTCAGTAGTGGGATTTGAACCCACAACCTCAGAGTTAATCTAAAGCCTTAACCAGCATGCCACACTGCCTGTCCTACAAATGCCATCTATATTAAACATTTCATTATACTGACACTAGCTGTGCTGTTCTAAGAGAATTTCCAATCTAACCAATCAACATACACCTCAGCATTATGGTTTTCAGTACACCATCTGTTGGAATGTATTTTGTAATGGATGTGGAAATGAAATGTAGTGCATTTATCATTCCAACAGATGGTGCACCACAGACATTTGGAGTCATAATAGGCATTACGAGAAAGCTTTATGATGCACCATCTGTTGGAATGACAAGTGCAGTGTATGTCTCTGTTACTTGCCACTTGATATATGATTCCTAAAAGCAGTGTTAATATTTGTGAGGCTCCACCTGTTGGAATGACAATTGCAATGCATTTTATTACAAATGCTTGTGATACACCATCTGCTGGAATTACAAATACATTGCATTGTAATACTGCAAATGTCTGTGATGCATCATCTGTTGGAATGACAAATGTAATGCATTTAATTACTACAAAAGTTTGTGATGCACCATCTGTTGGAATGACAAGTGCAATGTATGTCTCTGTTACATGCCACTTGATATATGATTCCTAAAAGCAGTGTTAATGTTTGTGAGGCTCCACCTGTTGGAATGACAATTGCAATACATTTTATTACAAATGCTTGTGATACACCATCTGCTGGAATTACAAATACATTGCATTGTAATACTGCAAATGTCTGTGATGCGTCATCTGTTGGAATGATAAATGTAATGCATTTAATTACTACAAATGTTTGTGATGCACCATCTGTTGGAATGACAAGTGCAATGTATGTCTCTGTTACATGCCACTTGATATATGATTCCTAAAAGCAGTGTTAATGTTTGTGAGGCTCCACCTGTTGGAATGACAATTGCAATACATTTTATTACAAATGCTTGTGATACACCATCTGCTGGAATTACAAATACATTGCATTGTAATAGTGCAAATGTCTGTGATGCATCATCTGTTGGAATGTCAAATCTAATGCATTTAATTACTACAAATGTTTGTGATGTGCCATCTGTTGGAATGATAAATGCCATGCATTTCACTACTAAAAATGTTTATGATGGGCCATCTGTTGGAATGACAAATGCAATGCACTTAATTCTTACATGTATTATAAAATACATTCCAACAGATGGCGCACTGCAAGCGTTGACACTGAGGACTCTGTTGACTGCTTAGACCTCACTCTGTGTTAGGTGGGTAGCGCAGCTGGTGTTGTTTTATTCTGACAATCAAGGAAGCCCCCTCAAATAAACACCATCCATCCATCCATTATCCAACCCCGCTATATCCTAACACAGGATCACGGGGGTCTGCTGGAGCCAGAATGACTAAAAAGAAAGAAAACCCCTGACTTGGCATTCACCGTGGCTGTAAGGCGCTATAAATGCTCATTGCCATTGGCATGAAGGAGCCCCAGTACAGCACAGATGGTTGACAAGCTGAGCAGGATTACCACCTGTACCATGAAGGAGTCCCACCGTGTTGCTCTCCATGGGACACTTGTGAGGAAGTCTACAGACTGGGCTCGGAGTTCACACCCCGTAGACGAAGGTGTTTTTAAATTTCGTGCCCCCAGATGTTACCCAGCCTCCTATCGATTCAGACACCAGGAGTACCTGGCTAATTGTAAAGAAGGCCGCGCAGCTCGCACTCCACTAAACTGTAAAACGCTGAGTCCTCGTCTGAGTCACAAAACGAAAATCTGAGGTTTCCAGTTTCTGAGAGCGTTTCCAGTCTTTGAGTGGTTGGATGAACGAGAACAGGCGCCCAGTGAGGAGAAAAGCAAAGTCGGATTGCATGAGAGCAGAAGTGGAGCCCACGCTGGCACCAAAGCCGCAGGCCTCCGAGTCGTGTCGTGCCACCACAAGGCTGCTGCTGCTGCGGCTGCGCTGGCTCTTCGTTTTCTAAGAAGTGCGGACGCAGTTCTCACCGTCAGCAGAGCGGACTTTTTTTTTTGTTGTTGTTGTTTTAAGAGATCAACACACAGAGAGCCACAGAGGAAGTGCTGAGGCTGAAAGAAAGAAAACTCGATGAAAATAATCGAGCACAACGGCAACGGATCTCGAGTGGTGGAGTAACAAGATGGCCGTCTGTTGTGGACTACGAGAACTCGAGATTAACGTCAATTTCTGAAACCCCTTATTTACTTCATGACGTGTTGTCTTTTCTTCTTGCATTTCTTATTAATCTTATCAACGTGAACGTATTTTCAGGTCTTCTTTAGATGCCACTTTCTGTTTCTGGAGGCCATCTCTCAGTTTTCATTGCTTGGTCCCTTTGCCATCTTGTCTCTGCTAAATTTTTTTCCCAGCCTTACAAATTTTTCTGCTACATTTCATGTTTTTACTTTTTTATTCCTGACTCTGTTTTTTTCTTTGTGGTTGTTTTTGATTCGTTTTTTTTGTGATAGCACTTTCATGTCCTTAATCCACAACTGAACTGCTGAAATGACTCCACTCAGACCACTAATCCACCTAACGGAAAATGCCTGTCTGTCTGTCAGTGTACTGTGTCTCGTCATTCCAACAGATGGTGCACCACGAACATTATCCCTGCATTTACAAATCCCATACCAAATCACATATAACAGATATGTACATATGCATTTCATTTGTCATTCCAACAGATGGAGCATTCACAAACATTAACACTGCTTTTAGGAACCCCATGCCAAAGAGCATGTAACACAGACATTTGCATGGCATTTGTCACTCCAACAGATGGCACATCACAAAGATTTGTAGTAGTAAAATGTACTGCATTTTTCATTCCAACAGATGGTGCATCACAAACATTTGTAGTAATAAAATGCATTGCATTTGTCATTTCAACAAGTGGCACATCACATTTGACATTCTAGAAGATGGTGCATCACAAACATTTGTAGTAATAGAATGCATTGCATTTGACATTTTAAAAGATAGTGCATCACAAACATTTGTAGTAGTAAAATGCACTGCATTTGTCATTCCAACAGTTGGCGCATCACAAACATTTGTAGTAATAAAATGCATTGCATTTGTCATTTCAACAAATGGTGCATCACATTTGACATTCTAGAAGATGGCGCATCACAAACATTTGTAGTAGTAAAATGCACTGCGTTTGTCATTCCAACAGTTGGCACATCATAAACATTTTTAGTAGTAAAATGCATGGCATTTATCATTCCAACAGATGGTGCATCACAAACATTTGTAGTAATTAAATCCATTACATTTGTCATTTCAACAGATGACGCATCACAGACATTTGCAGTATTACAATGCAATGTATTTGTAATTCCAGCAGATGGTGTAAAACAAGCATTTGTAGTAATAAAATGCATTGCAATTGTCATTCCAACAGGTGGAGCCTCACAAACATTAACACTGCTTTTAGGAATCATATATCAAGTGGCATGTAACAGAGACATACATTGTACTTGCACAGATGGCGCATCACAGACATTTGCAGTAATGCATTTTATTATGTGATGAGCCATCTGTTGGAAAGACACAGACAGAAGAACTGGACAGACACACAGACCCTCTTAGTATGGTGGATGATTTATTTATTGAGCTTCTGTAAAATGCCAAATATCACCCTATGGACATATAAAGTGCTATCTATCTATCTATCTATCTATCTATCTATCTATCTATCTATCTATCTATCTATCTATCTATCTATCTATCTATCTATCTATCTATCTTCCCCATTGTGGTCAGAGACCCCCGTCTGTCCGTTTTGCCAATGCTTTTTTTTTCCAGACTGCACAACAGGACCCCTGGAGCACCGGACCCTCCCCACTCCTCAGAATCAGCAGGGCTTCACCCACCCCTGGGACGCCTCTGCCTGCACTCCTCCGAGGGGCTTCCCCGACCACTCGCTTCCTTCAGCCCAATTCCGCTCTGCTTTCTGTCATTGTCACTTTGATGTCTTCCTCCTGAGTGTCATTGTCACTTTGACGTCCTTTTCTCCTCCTTTCTTTTGCCTTTGGAGCCCCCCTGAGTGCCGGTGCACTGAACGACTCGCGGAGCCTCAATGGCAGATGGTTGTGCTGAACGATTAGCCAATTCCTCCATGAAGTTCTCAACACACACACCTACAGTACACTCAGGGGGTCTGCTGTGCCCTGTTTTACTCGAACACCTGCACCTGCTCTGATGTGCCAAGGACCCCCGATCCACTCCACCGCCAGTTCATAGGAGCACTGGGGACGAGTGTCCAAATCATAAATGGACTCGCTGGTCCTTTTCTCTTTAACTGGTCTGGCGGGCATTTCCACCATAACGAAGTATTTTGCTTTCTTATTCAGCGCCCTTGGAGTGGGCAGTTGCTGCTGGAGCGGCGGTGGGTACGTGTGAACATCGGTCGTCCTGCCATGGTGGCGCCGCGTGCCAACACTTTTACAAGTGAGCCCTCTACATGGCGTTTCAGAGCTGAGTGGGACGGGCCCAGGTGCATTTCTTTCAATTTGGTCCCAGGGATGTACCCAGGCGTAGGTGGGCGTGAAGATCGACGCCGAGTTCTTCTGACTGGCGGCAGCTGTGGTCTGAGTGAAACACCAAACGATATTTCTGGCAGGTGAGAATTTCTGAAAGAATCAGTTGATGCCACTTTGAGTCTTTGTCGCTCCTCTGAGCACAGAATAATAAAGAAAAGCAGAAAGGCATCCATCTTGGCATGGAGAAGACCTTCCAGACCTGACACAAGTCTTCATGGCTCAACTCTCTTAACACTGAGGACGTCCATCTATCCAAATAATGGGGAATGTGATGGGACAAACCATGGAGGACAGGTGTGGACACCGCGGAGCTGATGAGGGTCAGGAACCATCACACTGACCTTCTGAAGTCCACTGTCCACCAAAATGGCTGGTCCTGCCAGCTGGTTGCTAAAACGTTGGACATAATAAGGTGGACCCTCTGTGTTCGTCTGCCAATCTCTGGGGTCCTACAGAGCCGCACCCCCCAGAACTTGTACAGGCTCAACCAGCCTTGAGGGTCTTCTACTGGCCGACCTCACCCAGAGGTGCTTTAACTGGCTGCTAGATGGAGAGCAGCGACAACTGTCTTAGAAAAGAACCGGGAGAGAAGACGTGAAGTGCGGGCAACACAAGTCAGCAGGGCGGTCAGCAAAACCAAAACCCCAAATTCAAGTCAAAAAGTCGGAGCACAAAATTTGTTAACCAGCAAAACTTTCACAAAATTAACACAAGCCACGCACCTGGCTACTTTATCAGACCCAAACTCATCTTCAACCCTGGGATGTCACAGCCTGCCAACTGCGGGGTCACTTCCCTGGCATATGGCAAAAAAAAAAACACTTCACAAAATGGCGGCGCCCGTGCAAAACAAAATGGCAGACCCTATAATTAAAAAAATGGCGGCGCCTGTGGAAAACAAAATGGCGACTACTGTGAAAAACAAAATGGCGACGCCTGTGGAAAACAAAATGGCGATGCCTGTGGAAAACAAAATGGCGACGCCTGTGGAAAACAAAATGGCGATACCTGTGAAAAACAAAATGGCGATACCTGTGAAAAACAAAATGGCGACACCTGTGGAAAACAAAATGGCGATGCCTGTGAAAAACAAAATGACAACGTCTGTGGAAAACAAAATGGCGACGCCTGTGAAAAACAAAATGGCGACGCCTGTGGAAAACAAAATGGCGACACCTGTGAAAAACAAAATGGCGACACCTGTGAAAAACAAAATGGCGACAACTGTGGAAAACAAAATGACAACGTCTGTGGAAAACAAAATGGCGACGCCTGTGAAAAACAAAATGGCGACGCCTGTGGAAAACAAAATGGCGACACCTGTGAAAAACAAAATGGCGACACCTGTGAAAAACAAAATGGCGACAACTGTGGAAAACAAAATGGCGATGCCTGTGAAAAACAAAATGACAACATCTGTGAAAAACAAAATGGCGACAACTGTGGAAAACAAAATGGCGATGCCTGTGAAAAACAAAATGACAACATCTGTGAAAAACAAAATGGCGACAACTGTGGAAAACAAAATGGCGACAACTGTGGAAAACAAAATGGCGACACCTGTGGAAAACAAAATGGCGATACCTGTGGAAAACAAAATGGCGATGCCTGTGAAAAACAAAATGACAACGTCTGTGGAAAACAAAATGGCGACACCTGTGAAAAACAAAATGGCGACAACTGTGGAAAACAAAATGGCGATGCCTGTGAAAAACAAAATGACAACATCTGTGAAAAACAAAATGGCGATACCTGTGGAAAACAAAATGGCGATACCTGTGGAAAACAAAATGGCGATGCCTGTGAAAAACAAAATGACAACGTCTGTGGAAAACAAAATGGCGACACCTGTGAAAAACAAAATGGCGACAACTGTGGAAAACAAAATGGCGATGCCTGTGAAAAACAAAATGACAACATCTGTGAAAAACAAAATGGCGATACCTGTGGAAAACAAAATGGCGATACCTGTGGAAAACAAAATGGCGATGCCTGTGAAAAACAAAATGACAACATCTGTGAAAAACAAAATGGCGATACCTGTGGAAAACAAAATGGCGATGCCTGTGAAAAAACAAAATGGCGATACCTGTGGAAAACAAAATGGCAATGCCTGTGAAAAACAAAATGACAACGTCTGTGAAAAACAAAATGGCGACACCTGTGGAAAACAAAATGGCGATGCCTGTGAAAAACAAAATGACAACATCTGTGAAAAACAAAATGGCGATACCTGTGGAAAACAAAATGGCGATACCTGTGAAAAACAAAATGGCGATACCTGTGGAAAACAAAATGGCGATGCCTGTGAAAAACAAAATGACAACATCTGTGAAAAACAAAATGGCGATACCTGTGGAAAACAAAATGGCGATGCCTGTGAAAAACAAAATGGCGATACCTGTGGAAAACAAAATGGCAATGCCTGTGAAAAACAAAATGACAACGTCTGTGAAAAACAAAATGGCGACACCTGTGGAAAACAAAATGGCAACGCCTGTGGAAAACAAAATGGCGACACCTGTGGAAAACAAAATGGCGATGCCTGTGAAAAACAAAATGACAACGTCTGTGGAAAACAAAATGGCGACACCTGTGAAAAACAAAATGGCGACAACTGTGGAAAACAAAACGGCGATGCCTGTGAAAAACAAAATGACAACGTCTGTGGAAAACAAAATGGCGACACCTGTGAAAAACAAAATGGCGACAACTGTGGAAAACAAAATGGCGACACCTGTGAAAAACAAAATGGCGACAACTGTGGAAAACAAAATGGCGACACCTGTGAAAAACAAAATGGCGACAACTGTGGAAAACAAAATGGCGATGCCTGTGAAAAACAAAATGACAACATCTGTGAAAAACAAAATGGCGACACCTGTGGAAAACAAAATGGCAACGCCTGTGAAAAACAAAATGGCGACACCTGTGGAAAACAAAATGGTGGAGCCTGAAATAAAAAATAAATGGCGGTTCCTGTAATAAAAAAAATCATGGTGCCTGTGCAAAACAAAATGGCATCGCAAAAAAAGACAGCAAAATAACTCAACTTTTATAACCCACTTCTTGAACACAAACTAAGGTCAAATCCACAATCCTTGGGCTCACTCTGTGTAACCATTTGTAGGAAACGCTTCAGAAAAAGCACGAAGAAAAAAGAACGAAAAATGCAAACCCGGGCTGGGCTCCCCCTTAGAGATCGGGTGAGAAGCCCAAACACCCGGGAGAGGCTCTGAGTGGAGCTGCTGACCCTCCGCATCGAGACGAGCCCACTGAGGTGGTGATATGGAGATGTCACAGAGACGACCAGCTGGGAGGAGACCCCGGAGGAGACCCAGGGCTCACCAGGAGGACTGTATCTCCAGATGGCCTGGGGACGCCCTGGGATCCCCCAGTATGAGTTGGCAAGTGTGGCCGGGGAAAGGGACGTTAGGGCTTCACTGTGCTAGGACGTGTGCCCCCACAACCCCGCTTCAGATAAGAGGCAGAAAATGAATAAATGAATGAATTTTGGGACTGACATTCTAGGGGTCTTAAACTGCAATTTTATTATTTATCTGACCTTTTAGTTAATGGCATTTATAGGTGTACCACCCCTGACATTTGTACTTTTCATACTCCTTAAGTGGTATACATATACTGCTCTGCCACCCTTAAACTGACATCTGCATTGCTATGGCCCTAAGGTCCTGCTACTGGCATTTATGTGCATAACACCTTTGTTTTTTGGGTAGCTGAACTGGCATTTACAGTTCTCTGTTCTTTTAGGGTCTCCTACTGGCACGTTTAGATGCCCATCTTCTTCTATCCTCTGCAGATCCAGTTTGTCCTCTTCTCTTATTACAGAAGACGACTTTGAATGAAATCTTCAGCTTCTTAACATTCTGACACATGGAATAATTCTTCATTCTTCAATAGACTGGCATGTTTCTTGGCAGAGCTGTTTCATTTTGGCCATTTTTGAACCCAGAACTGAACTTTCGGAGTGCTAGTACCACATTCTAATAACCAGTCAGCGTGTAGACAGGCCTAATGAAGGATGAGCTGAAGGAGCGGACCACTGGGGACACTGCTGAAAACGGGGGGCTGCAGTCCGATGGGAATAATGCGGTGACGTCAGAAGTCACTTGCTGGTCTTCGTCTGAGAGAATGCAAGCTCTGGGAGGAGGAGTTTCTACTCTAAAGGGGCGGGGCGGACACACCTCCTTGGGCTTGAGTGACAGCGATAAGGCGTAAGACGGAGCGGCAGCGCGGGGTAAAGTCGGCTAGGAGTGAGGAGACTGAAAGTGACAGGCGGTGGTGACAACAGTGACGTGCGGGGAGGTTCATGGCTGGTGACTCCTTCAGAGTCACATTTACAAATATATGAGCCCCAAAGAGTCGCTTATTCACTATTCAAATGGCAGCCTGCACATTGCCTACTGGTTATGTTTCATATCTCATCAGCTTTTACACACGCAGGTAAGGCGCACGAAAGAACGGCGAGAGAGCGGAGAGACAGAGCATCTGCTCCTCACCCTCCGTGTGTTCTAAATTTGCCGTTGCAATTCCACAATTCACACTCATTTAATACAAATGTAAGTATCGAGAGGTGTACAAAAAAAAATGGAATTCAATTTTGAATTTCATTGAAATATTTAATTGTTTTAAAAGCTTTTAATTCTGATGCCTTCATCAATTTTAATATAGACTGTATTAACAAGAAAAACAAAAGAAAATTTTATTTAAGGTCAAAATTAAGTTTTTAAATATGGTGTTGTTTTTTTTCTTAGTCTGATCCCATTTTTTATAAAATTGAAAACCGTTTGATGGTCTTTACCGTTATTTGTAAATGAAGTTCATGCGCCTGTCCTTCTCCACGAAAATCTCCGTCGCTTTCTTGTAAAAAGCCTTCTTATTTTCCTTTAGTTTTAAATGTCTTAATCTTCCATTTTGTCAGTCAGTCGGAACAAAAAAATAAAAATAAAAAGCGGAGCGCCGCAGCGCACTTGACTTGACTCAGCGTAGGAGAACAGCAACGAGCACCTGCTGGGCTCACATGCGCCCCCTTCAGGACGGCACTTTACTGTCCGCCTCACTCTTCTTGTGCCTTTTCACTACGGTTTTATATCCGATCATCCATCCATTGTCCAACCCGCTGAATCTGAACACAGGGTCACGGGGTTCTGCTGGAGCCAATCCAGGCCAACACAGGGCGCAAGGCAGGAAACAAACCCCGGGCAGGGTGCCAGCCCATCGCAGGGCACTCACACACACACACACACCAAGCACACACCAGAGACAATTCAGAATCGCCAATGAGCCTAACCTGCATGTCTTTGGACTGTGGGAGGAAACCCACGCAGACACGGAGAGAACATGCAGACTCCATGCCGGGAAGCGAAACCCAGGTCTATGTTCAGTCAGCAAGACTAAATATATCACACACATTCATTAAAGATATGAGCCAGCAGCGATTTTGACTGTAAAAACAATCAAAATTATTGGAATCAGAGAGAAAACAAACTTAGAGCAGAGACCAGTGGACACATTTATTTTATGTTATCATTATTAGTTTTTTTACTTTTCATAATGACGGGTGCCTCACTCCCAGGGTGACACAGCAGCTGACATAAGAAAGCTAAGAGGGCTTTGAGAAGCGGCTGCGGTTTTGGAGCTCGCGATTGGACTCCATTCGGAAGGAAAGCTGGAGAAGCGCCGACCGGTGGGAGTCCGGCTGTCCTTATTTACACGTTTACGTTAGAAATCGGGCATTTCAAGCAGGGCCGGCCGTTAGTGACACTCGCAATGCCTTGGCTTTATTTTTAAAATCAGTTTAACGGTATGTTGATTTAAAAGAAGGATAAAGTATGAAACTTTCAGGGTGTGTCCAGGTAGATCTGAAAGGCACTATATAAAATGAAGAGATAAATATTAAGGGTACTACGGGAGTGAAAGGCACTGTAAATATACATAGACACGCAAGGTCCTATATAATAGACAGACGGGGGGGGGGGGGTAACTGGGGGGGTAACGCTGTGGCCCAGTGGGCGAGATCGGGGTTCACGTCTTGTGTGTTCTCTGCGAATAGGTGGGCTCAGTCCTGGTGCTCTGGTATCCCACCGCAGTCCAAAGACATGCAGGTTTAGGTGAATTGGTGTTGCTATACTGACCCTGGTAAGTGTGTGTGTGTTCACCCTGTGATGGGCTGGCACCCTACCCAGCTGTTGTTCCTGCCTTAAGCCCGATGCCTGCTAGGATAGGGTCCAGGTGCCCCATGACTTTAATCTGGACGTTTGGATGAAAGTCACTACTGTATATAGATAGACATGAAAGGCACCACCTAAATCAGTATAGCCAGCTATAAAGGCGCTATATAAGACACACACTCGTGGCGGGTGTTACGGTACATAACGGACTGGTATACCGTACTGTATATCCCTCGTCCAGGGGTACGAGAGTCCGTGAAAGAGGTGTAGTCACAGCAGAAAGCCACTTAAGTGACAGCTAAGACCTCCATGACACGTGAGAACATAAGAAATGTGACAAACGTCAGGGGACCATTCAATTTCACTTGCCGCTTGTTCGTTTAGTGCGTAGCTAAGCCGTCCCACTGTTTCCTCCAGAGACTCTTCTTAAACACCAATCCCCAACCCAATGACTCTTCTCCGTGTCTTGAAGCTCAGATCTTCGCTCACGTCACCCACGTGTGAAGAGCGGAGCCGCAAATCCCCGGAATTTCAGTCCGTCAGTCGGGAAACACGAAAGCTTGTGAAACAGCACCACCTACCGGACAAAGGCTGCACGCTTTATAACTCAGTAAAATGCCGCTATGTGCCTCTCCTGATTCAGCCAGGGTGGCACAGTGGCGCAGCAGTTAGGGCAGACACTGAGCTCCGTTTGCATCCTGGCTGCTCTCTATGTGCAGCTTGCATGCTGCCCCTCATTTTGCCATGGGCATTCTCTGGGTACGCCAGCTTGCCCCCCTCTCCAACATCCACACCCAAAAACAGAAAGTGAGGCTGTGTGGTGCAGTGGTGAAGACTTTGGACCCTCAAGCTCTGAGGTTATGGGTTCAAGTCCCACTAATGGAACTGTGTGACCCTGAGCAGGCAGGACACTTCACCTGCTTGTGCTCCAATCGGGGAAAAAGCAAAAGAAATGGAGCCAGTGGTATCCTCAGATGTTATGTCACCTTGGATAAAGGTGTTGGTGAAATCGTAAATCAGCCTCCTAAATTAAGTGTCACTCAGGGAGTCCTGCGGGAGTCCGGTATCCAGTTCAGTGAAAGGCACAGGGCAGGACTCTTAACCAATGAGGCAGAGGGAGTGGCAAATCTTGACCAATTAACTAAGGAGAAGAGTCCCATGTGACTTGCGTTGCCTCTTAAGCCCGTTTAGGATTTTTCCAGAAGTTTCTGTTCAGTAATACATTAGCGAAAATACACGATTTGCATGTTGTGAGCAAGCAGCTGGATAGCTGACAGTTGACATTATGTGACACGAGTGTGTTTGGTGCTGTCCAGTGTCGGTCACCACAGGCACCTGTTACGTCGCAGACTGTTCTCCATGAAAACTTGAGGGTTAGAAATTGTTTTGAGTCATCCCCACAAATCACACGAGGCGCTCAACACATAAAAATATCATTGGGTGGGATTTACTTTAATTAACAAGGTGGTGAAGCTGTGTGGCCCACTGGAATTGTTGTAGTCTAGCTATTGATTGGCACTTCAGTGTGACAAATAATCTGCATTACTTGTTGAAAGACTCTAAAGAAATTTTTAAAAACTAAGAACAATGAATTTACTGCTCATTTTCTTCACTTTTTATTTCTAATAGCTGACTCATATTATGTAGTTCATGATTATATATACTGTACATACATATAAAACATAGATAGATAGATAGATAGATAGATAGATGTGAAAGGCACGATAGATAGATAGATAGATAGATAGATAGATAGATAGATAGATAGATAGATGACGCATGCGCATCGGAAGATGTTCCGTTCCGAGAAAAATCTAAGTGAGAACCCTTAGCCCCGCCCCTTCCAGTTTGGCCGCTTTAAAATGCCTGGTTACCGGGAGGGAGGCGCCTTTTGCAATCAGAGCGAACCAGCCGGACGGAGCTCCAGTAACACGATCCTCAATTCTGCAGCTAAAAGCCGAATATTTTTGTTACTACTTTACCCAAGAGCTAGTTGGACGAACGTGAAGAGCTGTGCTTTCCGTTGGATTTAATTCAATCAAACGGGACAACCCGGTTGGTGTCCTAACGTTTTATCCCTTCCGCGAGCTGTCATACCTGCACCCTATCTATCCATCTATAGTGCCTTTCACATCTATCTATCTATCTATCTATCTATCTATCTATCTATCTATCTATCTATCGTCTTTCATATCTATTATATAATGCCTTTTATCTATCTAGTGCCTTTCTATCTATGCATCTTTCTTGTGAATATCCCCTTGGGATTAATAAAGTATCTATCTATCGATCTGTTATATAGTGCCTTTCATGTCTGTCTGTCTATATATATCTATAATTGATCTATTTATGTACTGTATTCATTTATTTAAAGAGCTTCCGCAAAAGCCAGACTCCCCTCCGGGACAACTAAAGTTCCGTTTATCTATCTATGATTTATAGCAAATCACTGATGTGTGTTAACTGTTAAAAGGCGCTATATAAAATATGAATGGAGCAGAGTACTGTTTATATCGGCCGTACGGTGACTGTGAGACAATCTGAAATGGCAGGCAGATCTCTTGGAAAGCTGCGCCTCTTACCGTCGGGAAGGCGCTATATAAAACAGCTACTTGACTGAACACATTCCTTAGATGGTAAGTGAGGGGGGGCTCCCGCGATGGCCTGCGTGTCTCATGAGAAGCCAGGAATATACGCTGTCTTGTGAAAGGCGCTATATGAAATGTAGAGAACGGGACTGATGATGTCTTCAATACATTAGAGTAGATGAAGCACACATGAACCACAGATGTCTATGGTGTTGTGAAAGGCGCTATATAAAATGAAGGCAACATTACTGATTTTACTGATTACTCCGTTGGTTTATGGGTAAGAGTCTTAGATGAAGTGCATATAAGCCATAAATATATGTTGTCTTTTGAAAGGCACTATATAAAAGGAAGACCGCATGACTTGTTACGTCTCAATATTTTCTCATTGGGGGGCCTCGTGTCTAATTATAAGCCTCGAGTTTTTATTACACTTTGAAAGGCACTGTAAAATGACAGGATGAGCCGTGCGGTGGCCACTGTTGGGACCCTCACACCTCGATCTGATGTCATTTGGGGCTCGCTGAGCTGTTCCCGTCTCCGTTTCTTGTACCCCCCCCCCCCCCCCCCCCCCCCCCCCCTTATCTGAATTCTGTAGTAGAGCTCGGGTCTTACCGCTATTTGCCCGAAAGGCGCTATATAAAACAAAGACTGCTTGACTGACAACAGCGACTGTGTTTATTGGTATACATGCAGCTCAACAAGCCCCCCGCTCAAGGGGTATAAAGGGTGCGCTGAAACTTAATAAAGAGTTGAATGTTTGTAGATTTCTTCAGTTTAAAGGCAGGGCAGGCTACTTGACCGTCCACGTAACGACGACCGAAATCCCAGTGCCTGACGTCCATTTAACTGGACACAAAGGCTCGGAGCACCCGGGCGGCCCCCTCTCAGCACAGGGAGCTGATTTCACTTTTGCTGCAGCCCCATTTACAGCAGGCGTTGGACAGCCCGACCACCACATCCCGGCCCTTCCTGTCCGACGTCCGCAACGCCTCGAGCACCTCCTCGGAGATGGGGCTGCGGCTCTGCCGGCTGAAAGCCATGCTGGTGAGCTGCTCCCTCCAGGGCTGGCTCTCGAATTCGGGGTAGTCTTTATACGAGAGGCCGGAGACGGCATCGGGGCTCCAGCTTTCTTCCGTTTGCTCCTCAGGGGTCCGCTCGACATCCGAGAAGAAGTCCGGCAGCTCCCCTGCGAAATAAAAAAGAAGGAGATCCGAGTTATGTGGCTTTCGGACAGGGCTGGTGGTCGGGTGGGGACAGCAGACGACTCACAGTCGCTCAGATCAGATGAATTAACCCGGGGTCGCGGGGAAGCTGGCGCCTGTCCTGGCAAGCATCTGGCACAACCACCGCTCTCGGCGCCACACACACATCAGGGGTCCACTTTACCATCGCCAGTCCACCTAACCTGCAGGACACCCAGTAATGCTGTCACCGTGCCACCCTCGCCTCAATAAAGTCAGAGTTCTGGAATGGCTGCCCAAGGTCTGGGTGCCCCCCTGTGGCTGTCACAGCCATACCATAATGTGCCACAGACCTGCCAGTGCGATCTGAAGCTCCACACACACCTGTCTTCACAGTTCTAAGACCCCCGTTTGGGCCCACATACCCACCACGGTGACAGGACCCTCCACACACCCCCTCATATCTGTTTCTATTTTTTATTGAATACAATTCGTCACATCAGTTAAGATTTGATCAAAATGTATGAAAATCACATAAATGACAGGGAGTGTCCCCTAAATGGCGACCCACCCAAGAGAAAACGCAAAAGCAGTCGCCCAGGGCGTATTCAGCAGACGACATGAACTTCAGACGTCTAAGAAGGAGAACCACTGCGTTTGCACCCGTGACCTGATGTGCATTACTGGGGCAAGGCGAGCGAAGCACAGACAGGACCCTCTGCCACCCTGGGCCCCATGTCACCACTGACGGGCACCTTTGTCCTTATTTTGACAGATTTCATAAACCCGCCTTATCCATTTCAGACCTCACGTAAGCCCACACCGCTGTCTCAGACTCTTAGACCACCTCATGACATCTGGGAGTCACTTGTGACCTCACACACCTGTCCTTGTTGTCACAGATTTCATGAGACTCCACAGTCCTGCCTGAGTGATCAATGGGTTCCTACGTGTTTCAGGACCTGAGGACACCACAAACGCCTGTCCTTGATTTGAAGCCCCCACATGTGCTCACACACAGCTGTCTCTGTCCCTTTACGTCCCCTAGTGTGACGACTGGCTGATTTAAGTCTTCAACACTTGTTTAAGGACCCCAGGTGACCACAAACGCCTGTCCTTGATTTGAAGCCCCCACATGTGCTCACACACAGATGTCTCTTGGTGTCAAACACTTCATGAGGCCCCACATGCCTGCCTAAGTGATCTGAGGCTTCATACACATTTGAGAACCCCAGGTGACTTCACACAGCTGTCTCTGTCCCTTTAGGTCCCCTTGTGTGACTACTGGCAGTCACTTCTATCCTCACACACCTGTCCTTGGTGTCATAGACTTCATGAGGCTCCACAGGCCTGTCCGATTGTTTAAGGACCCCAAGGTGACCACACACACACATACACACATGTACGTCTCTGTAATTTGAAGCTACACACTACCTCAAATAGCTGTCTCCGTCCCTTTAGGTCCCCTCGTGTGACAATCTATAGTCACTTCTGTCCTCACACGCCTGTCCTTGTTCTCATAGACCTCATGAAGCTCCACACGACGGCCTGAAGTGATTTTAAGGCTCCTTTATTGTGTTTAAGGACCCCCACATGACCTCACACACCTGTCTCTGTCTGTTTTTGTCCCCCTCATGACATCTGGTGGTCACTTCTGTCCTCACACACCTGTCCTTGGTCTCATACACTCCATGCTGCTGCACACCCACCCTACGTGTTTAAGGACTTCAGGTGACCAGAGATGCACACACGTGACGCTGTGATTTGAAGCTCCACACGACCTCACACAGCTGTCATTGTCCCTTTAAGTCCCCTTGCGTGACTGCTGATTGCCATTTCTATCCTCACACACCTGTCCTTGTTATCATGGACCCAAGTGATTGAAGGCTTCGTGTGTGTTTAAGGACCCCAGGTGACCACACACACCTGTCTCTGTGATTTGAAGCTCACACAGCTGCCTCTGTCTCTTAAGGTCTTCAGGTCCCCTCATACATGTTTAAGGGCCCCAGGTGACCCCCCCACAGTCACACACACACACCTGATCTCCTGGATGTCCCTTTCACCGGCTGCTCATCTTTTGGTTCCCACCACTCCTCTCCCTGCCCATCTCTTCCCTTGTTCTCCCCCAAATGCCCCGCCGACACAAACCCTCCCTAATGGTCTTGCGCCCGGGGGTCCTACCTGGAGATGTTCTGGCAGCCCGTCTCCACCGGGAGCCTCCGCAGGTGAAGATGACCGCACGGATGAACTCCCGGCCGCACAGTTTGACCCCGTAGGTTGGATTTCGTCCCTCTGATTTTTGGCTCATCTCCGATACCAGGACCCACAGTGTCAGGACGAGCACAAACTTCGACATGCTGGCGGGGGGACGAGACGAGTGCGTGCTGTGGATTATTTCCCTGCTGTGCTGGCAGACAATCTCCTCCACGGGCTTCAGGTCTCCTTATAAACCCTGTCTGCCATCACGCTGGCAGTGACGCCATCAGGTAGTGCAGATAGCGGCACGGGGACCTTTTGGGAGAAAATGCTAAGGAGGAACGAGTCAGCGGACAGCTCTGTTATCTCTCTGTTAATTGCAGATGCTGTTCATCGGTGGCAGTGCCACTTATCTGATGCCAGGTGACCTTTTCTAGCTGGCTTGTCTAATTGGAAAGGTGCAGAAGCCATTTCAACCCAATCCAGTGAAACGAGAACACGGGCCATCAGCCTCGCTCTCCATTAGCACGAAGCAGCTTTCTTTTCTTCTTTCTTGTAGAGCCATCCAAACAGAATTTCAAAGTTTGAGGGAATCTCTGAGATTTGACTGTAACGGACTTTGATGATGGCGGGCACTCGGCAGCGTCTCACTGCGGGGACTTGAGGCTGGTGGACATTACCATTAAGCAAAGGAAATGTGGCACTCCTATCATTAAACAGACCATAAGTCTGCCAACCTCTAATGGCCCTATGCATTGGCATCTAAATGTGGCACCCCTATCATTAAACAGACCATAAGTCTGCCAACCTCTAATGGCCCTTTGCATTGGCATCTAAACGTGGCACCTATCATTAAAAAGACCATAAGTATGCCACCCTCTACTGGCCCTTTGCATTGGCATCTAAACGTGGCACTCCTATCATTAAACAGACCATAAGTCTGCCAACCTCTAATGGCCCTTTGCATTGGCATCTAAATGTGGCACTCCTATCATTAAACAGACCATAAGTATGCCACCCTCTACTGGCCCTTTGCATTGGCATCTAAACGTGGCACTCCTATCATTTAAACAGACCATAAGTATGCCACCCTCTACTGGCCCTTTGCATTGGCATCTAAACGTGGCACTCCTATCATTAAACAGCATCCTTCATAGAAAAAAAGGGCAGTGCCATCTACTGGCCTATTGTGTGGATATTTACATATGGCACTCCTATCATTAAACAGTCCACAGGTATGCCACCATTTACTGGCCCTTTGCATTGGCCTCTAAATGTGGCACTCCTATCATTAAACAGACCATAAGTCTGCCACCCTCTACTGGCCCTTTGCATTGGCATCTAAATGTGGCACACCTATCATTAAACAGTCCACAGGTATGCCACCATTTACTGGCCCTTTGCATTGGTACAGCATCTAAACGTGGCACTCCTATCACTAAATAGTATCCTTCAAACACCACAAGTATGGTGCCATCTACTGGCGTGTACAGTTAAATATTTAAACATGGCACTCGTATCATTAAACAGTACCCTTCAAAGACAACAAGGGCAGCGCCTTCTACTGGCCTAGTGTATGGATATTTACACATGGTACTCCTGTCATTAAACAGAACATAAGCATAACACCATGAGATGGCTCTATTAACGTTCATACTTAAACATGGCACTCCTATCACTTGATAGACAACAGAGATGGCACCATCTACTGGTTCTTTGTGTTGATACTTAAACATGGCACTCCTATTATTAAATGGGCAACAGGGATGGCACCATCTGCTGGTTCTTTGTGTTTATACTTAAATATGGCACTCCTATTATTAAATGGGAAACAGGTATGGCACCATCTACTGGCCTTTTGTGCTGATACTTAAACATGGCACTCCTATCATTAAATGGCATCTTTCAATGAAAACTAGGATGGCACCATCTGGGTGATTCTTAAGCATGGCACTCACATCATTAAATGTACAACAGGGATGCGCCACCTACCAAGTGATACATAAACGTGGCACTTGTGAAAGCCAAAATGTAAAGAAATAATACAAAGGAATAAGAGAGCACATAAGCAGCATTTACACAGACAAACCAACACAATTCACAGCAAGAGCAATAACAACTGAGTGAATGATTCCAGGGGGTATGCCAACGTTGCACACCTGACCAGTCACGCTGCTTTGTGGTGCTGATTGTTTTTAGAGAGGAAGCGCAATTCCAAAACACGGATGCCAATGCGGTCACCCACAGGAAAAGCAAAGAGCCAACGGGAAATCCAAACAGCTTGAAACAAAAGATGAGTCTGAGCAGAAGTGATGAGACCATTGAAGATAAACACAAAAAAAGATGGGGGGGGGGGGGGGGGGTGTCGCTCCCATTGTTCCCCTAACTTCTTTTTTAAATGCCACTCCTTCCTCCCAGCATCCAATTCCAGAAGACCCTGCGCTGAAACTGCAAATAGGAGACATGTCATATGAAATGGAGCCGAAGCCAGAAGGTGTCTGGTGGAGGAGTTTTAATATCCAGGCATGACTGGGTGGTATGGAGTGCAAGGGATGGGGCATCTTCAATGAAGCCATTCCTGCAGCACCAGCAGGGGCACTCACTGGTAGGGATTGTAGTACCAGGGTGTTGTACCGTGTTAGCCATTTATAGATGTGGTGAGAAGTTAAGCGAAATGACTCCTTTGATTTGCTAGCTAGAAAGATTACAATATGCAAGCTTTCAAAGCAACTCGGGCCCTATCTTGCCTGATGAAGGAGTATCTTTTTAATGCGATTTTTAGGTGATAAAGATGATCATATTTTTCAAATTTGATTCTATACCGGTACTCCTAGCCCTCTAAGAGCCAATCGGAGAAGGTTAGAAATGACAAATTTCAAACATATGCATTGTCATGCGAGACAGCATATGGGCTCAAATAATTGTACTTACCCACCGAACCAGGGGTTGGCGCTGTCCACTAATCCTCTCTCTCTTTTTCCCTCTGTAGACTGACCTCGAGTCCTCTGACATCACTTCTGGTTCATGAGCCTCTGGACCCGCCCCTTCCTGTCAACTCACCATATAACCTTCATCTTGCCTGTTGGTTTCAGTTCTGTTTTGCACTTTGTCTGTAAAGGCCATTTCCTTTTCCAACTTTCTTGTCCAAGTACACGGGGTGGAAGCCCAAAACCTTTATCTGTGCTCTTCATGCTTGTTTTACAGCATGTAAGGTAGCATTTCAGACTATTTCAAGGTCAGTAATTAAGAATATGATGTCTACTAGGGATCTAACCCTCTAAGGACCTCAATCAGAGAGTGAAAAATTGCAAATTTCTATTACAATCAAGAATATTTAAACATTTAAATTAAAGCACACATTTTAATGTTTCAAATATTTGATGCAGCTCTTCTTGTTGATGATGTACTTCTACCTCTCGATGTAAATCATTACACCCCAAATTAAGGCGTCGTACACACATTCAGATTTTTTTCTGCTGTGTTTGAAATATTATTTTTCATATTTCTGTGATGTTTGTAATTATGTACACTCATTCATGCAAATGTCCTGGTATTCCTTGTACTGTGTGTGTGGCATCCCAAGAGGCGGGGTTACCCTTACATCACTACTCCTGGGCCCGCCCCCTGGCTATTTAACCAGAGCAGAAAAAGCACAGCTGGTTGTGTGTACTCTACAAGATTACGTTTGTTAAAAAGCTTTCATCTGTGTGTGAATTATTTACTTTTTTATTATATAAAGCTTCACCAGGCATACCACATGAACATCAGAAGAGGTCATCCACCTGAAGCTAAGCATGTTTGGGCCTGGCCTGTACTTGGATGGGAGAAAATCTAGGAAAAACTTGGGTTGCTGCTGGAAAAGGAGGATAGTGAGGCCAGCAGGGGGCGCTTACCCTGTGGTCTGAATGGGGACCCCATTGCCCCACGGAAGTGATAGGGGACACTGTGCTGTAAATATGGCGTCACCCTTCAGATGAGACGTAAAACTGAGGTCCTGACTCTCTGTGGTCATAAAAGATCCCTGGGCATCATTCATAAAGAGTCGGGTTTATCCTGATCTGGCTAAATTGCCCACCATGGCCTAGTTATTCTAGCCCCTAATCATCACCTGTCTCTATCTGGCTCTCTGTCTCTTACCACCTAACAGCTCATACAGTATGTGGTGAGTGTGCTGGCGCAAAAATGGCTATTGTCACATCATCCAGGTGGGTGCTGTACATTAGTGGTGGTTGAAGTGGCTCCCCACTCACTATGTAAAGAGCTTTGAGTAGTGAGATGAGTTCTACAAAAATGGAAAGATTTATTATTGTAATGTGGCCCCTCTGTTACTAGCCAGGGTTTTTGATGGAATTTCCCTTTCTAGCAGGTTCTTTGGAACTGTTTAGGACTTGTGTGCTGGAGACTCTGAGATCAGAAAAACAGGGGGACGTGGTGGGGGGAGAAAGAGAGATTTGCTGTGTCTTATTTATCCTTTAAAATCCAATAACCGTTAGTGCCAACACAACAATAGGCTTTATAGCCATAACATCTGGCAATAATATGAAATCTAGGTCAAAGCTATCATAAGTTAAAGTAGCACATTTTCACATAAGACTACAAAATGTCAACAAAGGTTTGGAAGGTATGTTTTTATAACCAAATAGTGAACTTTGTGAGCTGGAATGTCAAAGGTCTCAATCATGAATTAAAGAGAAAGAAAGTATTCACTCACTTAAAACGTTTAAATGCCAAGATAGTATTTTTACAGGAGACTCGCTTAATAAGTAAGGACCAGTTTCAGTTGTAATGGGAGTGGACTGGCCAGATTTTTCGCTCCAGCTACACAGAGAAAACTAGGGGTGTGGGAATCTTAATACACAGAACTATCCCATTTGTAGCATCAGATGTAATGTGTGATCCTGAAGGGCGATATGTCATGGTGATAGGTAATTTATTTAATGTTAAAATGATTCTGATATTTATGCACCTAATGTGGATGATAAAGATTTCATCTAAAATGTATGAACATTCATAAAATTATAATGGCCGAAGACTTTGTGTTTTAAATCCAGACCTGGGTATGTCTTCAGCTACAGAGGTGATGACATCTAATACTGTAACTATAATTACAGTTTATAATTGAGCAGAACTTATCAGACCCATGGAGGTTTTTAAATCTTAACCTTAAGAGTATATTCCTTCTTCTCGTAGGTTCATCATTGTTACTCAAGAATCGATTATTTCTTCATAGACAATCATTTTTTGCCCATTATTAAATCTTGTAAGTACGACGCTATTGTTATCTCCGACCAAGCCCATCTGATCATAGAGCTTAAATCACTATGCCCTACACACTCGTCTCGTAGCTGGCATCTTAATTGGCCGTCGTTAGCTGATCAGAACTGTACAGAATTCACATCCAAGCAAACCGATTATTTTCTGGAGACAAATGCAGCCCCAAAAGGTTTCTGCAGGAATACTCTGGGAAGCTCTGAAGGCATTTTTAAGAGGACAGAATATTTCAAATCTTTCTCACAAAAATAAACTGGAAACCAAGAAAGCGTCTGAGTTAATCAGTGAAATTACCAGACTAGAACCAGAATACGCCAGATCTCCAAATGAGGCACTCTATAGGAAAAGACAGGTCTTGCTATCAGAATTGAACCACTTGACTACTAAAGAAACGGAACAGCTCATCTTTAAATCACAACATCATTATTACAAAAACGGAGGGAAGGCCAATAAGATTTTAACCCAACAAATCCACAAACAGGAAGTTTCTCAATGCAATAACAGCAATTACCAACAATGACGGAGATAAAATCATAGACCATAAAAATGTAACCCACACATTTAGAGAGTACTACTAGTCCTTATATTCTACTCAGTCTAAAGAAGATAAGACGCAATCTAATGGGCTTTCTGACTCATTACAGATACCACAGTTAGATACTCTTAGTGCTGTGGTACTGGATGAACTTCTGACACTCTCAGAATTAGCAGAAGCTATACACTCACTTGACAGTGAGAAAGCCATGGGCCCTGATGGCTACCTAGTGGAATTTTATAAAAAGCTATGTTTATAAAATAGCTAAACTATTAATTAGCAATGTTTATAGAAGCTAAAGACAATTTTCTACCTCAAACTCAAGCATTCATTTCCATCTTTCCTAAGAAAACTTACTATAATGTGCATCATAGAGACCAATCTCACTCCTGAATAATGATGTTAAGATATTCTCCAAATCTAGCCAGAAGGATTGAGAAAGTGCTTCCTTCTGTAATATCTCAAGTCCAAACCTGATTATTAATGGCAGACATTTAGCTTCTAATTTTTGACATTTCTTTAATATAATAATATATTCACCCATTAAATCTAACATCCCCGAGATCTTACTATCATTGGATGCAGAAAAAGTATCTGACATGGTTGAATGGGACGACCTATTCACCACATTACACAAATTTGGATTCGGCCCCAAACATATGTGCATGGATCAAACTGCTCTAAACTAGCCCAGAAGCCACTGTTTGTATTCACATAAGAACGCGGTACTCGACAAGGATGTCCCCGATCACCATTGCTCTGTGGCGGGTACCACATGTACCTCTGTTCGTTTGCATCTACTTAAGGTGTACCTCAGGAAATGAGTTGCTGAAGGTTTGCCCGAAACTGGGGAACTGCGCCTTTAAGGAGAAGACACAGTGCAGACAGGACAGTTGGACTGAAGATGATTTAACCTGGAAAGGAAGGGGGAGAGGGAGAGAGACATCTAGCGGTGAAGCGGGGAGCAGCAGAATGTTAGTGCCGAGAATCCACTTGTGAGTCACCTGCTGGAAGAAGGTTTATGATACTGAGGGTTACCAGTGAGACGCGTCTCTGAAGACGAACTTTTTTGTAGTTGCTCTGGAGCGATCAACCTATGGGCCGGCAGTACAGATCATTGGCTGCCTGCGTACTCCGTTGCACTTCCAGCAACTTTAAGGTCAGTAAAGCAAACTGGGATGATTTGGGGGGAAACGGGTTATCTCTAGCGATAACATCTTGCACTCTAATTTGTGAACGTTTGTCTTTGTCCTTCTTATGTACTTGTTGTTTGGAGAGTTATGTTTAAACTGTCTTGCCTTTTAATATCTAAATATACCTTTGTTTTCTGTCTTTCTTTTCATTTCTTTAATCCTTTTCATCGTATGCTGATCTGGGACGTGTGGTGAGAGTGTGGTGGTAACGTAACCCCGAACGATTTCTATAAAGCACAAATATTACTCTAGCGGGATTCTGAGTGTGTGGCTGCCTGCCCAGGGCTTAATTGTTCTCCTGGGGTAGCAGTACAGCTCTTTGCAATCACCACTGAGCCATTGGCTGTTTACTTTCAAAATGCAGTCAGAGATAAAGGGGATTTTCAGAAAAGGATTTGGAATAGAAAATATCACTACTTACAGATGATATGGTACTGTATATATCTGACCTCATGATGTCAGTTCTTTTTGTTTTTTTCTAAAAACATTTGTCCTGTCAGTTGGCCATCAGGACACCCACAAAGTGCAAGAAATATCAGGAGATTTAAATGAACAGTACACAATTACAAACATCACAGAAAATCCATCCAAATATGAAAAATCTTCTTCTTCTTCTTTCCGCTGCTCCCGTTAGGGGTCGCCACAGCGGATCATCTTCTTCCATATCTTTCTGTCTTGTTCTGTTACACCCATCACCTGCATGTCCCTCTCTCACCACATCCATAAGCCTTCTCTTAGGCCTTCCTCTTTTCCTCTTACCTGGCAGCTCTAACCTTAGCACCCTTCTCCCAATATACCCAGCATCTGTCCTCTGCACATGTCCAAACCAACGCAATCTCACCTCTCTGACTTTGTCTCCCAACCATCCAACTTGAGCTGACCCTCTGATGTCCTCATTTCTAATCCTGTCCATCCTCGTCACACCCAATGCAAATCTTAGCATCTTTAACTCTGCCACCTCCAGCACTGTCTCTTGTGCCATCGTCTCCAGCCCATATAACATAGCTGGTCTCACTACCGTCCTGTAGACCTTCCCTTTCACTCTTGCTGATACCCGTGTGTCACAAATCACTCCTGACACTCTTCTCCACCCACTCCACTCTGCCTGCACCCTCTTCTTCACTTCTCTTCCACAAACCCCATTACTCTGTACTGTTGATCCCAAGTATTTAAACTCATCCACCTTCGCCAACTCTACTCCTCTCATCCTCACCATTCCACTGACCTCCCTCTCATTCACACACATGTATTCTGTCTTGGTGGTCCTACTGACCTTCATTCCTCTCCTCTCATATCTCCACCTTTCCAGGGTCTCCTCAACCTGCTCCCTGTTCTCCCTACAGATCACAATGTCATCAGCAAACATCACAGTCCACGGGGACTCCTGTCTAATCTCGTCTGTCAACCTGTCCATCACCATTGCAAATAAGAAAGGGCTCAGAGCCGATCCCTGATGTAATCCCACCTCCGTCACTCCTACCACAGACCTCACCACGGTCACACTTCATATTCTGTACAACTCTCATGTACTTCTCTGCCACTCCCGACTTCCTCATACAATACCACAGCTCCTCTCTCCTCACCCTGTCATATTCTTTCTCCAGGTCCACAAAGACACAATGCAACTCCTTCTGGTCTTCTCTAAACTTCTCCATCAACATCCTCAGAGTAAACATCACATCTGTTGTGCTCTTTCTTGGCATGAACCCATCCTGCTGCTCACTAATCATCACCTCACTTCTTAACTGAGCTTCCACTACTCTTTCCCATAACTTCATGCTGTGGCTCATCAATTTTTATCCCCCTGTAGTTACTGCAGTCCTGCACATCCCCCCTTATTCTTAAATATCGGCACCAGTACACTTCTTCTCCACTCCTCCCATCCAAATACACATAGACGTGTATTAATACATAACACTGGGAAAGGCATATGAGGAAGGTGACAAACATCAGAAAGAGAGAAAACAAAAGTTTCAGACGTGGAGATGACTGACAAAGAGTCGGGTAAGAAAGCACCACAGCGCCCTGCACACCCCCGTTAATGCCCAGTGAAAGCTTCTTCAGGAATGGAGACAATACGTTGGATGGAGAGGAAACATTCATTAAAATTAAGCGGCTCTGAGGCTAAGGATCTGCACCACCAGTTTGCCACTCTACACACGTTTATTTAGAATAAAGTGCACACAACAACACACAGTCCCTTCATGCTGCCAGTCCTTCTCCTTCCACTCTTCCTCAGGCTTTGTCCTCTTCCTCCCGACTCTGGCCATGGAGTGGGTGGTGACTGGCTCCCTTTATAGGGCACCCGGAACGGACTCCAGGTGTTCAACGAGCTTATTTCGGCCACACTTCCGGGGTGTGGCCAAATAAGACCCTGGAAATGTCCAATGTGGCCCAACAGGGTTGAGCTCCGATACTCGTGACCCCACTGGAAACCAAAGGGGGCTGCCCCTCCATCGGCCCAGGGGAGAAACTGTCCTGAAAATACTCTCTCTCTCTCCCCTCCGGTCCTTCCACACTCAGGGTGTCCCGGCCGGGTAAGGGTTCCAGTCAACGGCTACAACCGGTATCCGGAAGGTTGCCAGTTCGAATTCCTGTTACTGCCAAAAGAGATCCTACTCTGCTGGGCTCTTGAACAAAACCTTTAACCTGCAATTGCTCCAGGGGTGCTGTACAATGGCTGACCCTGTGCTGTGACCCCAAGGGACATGTGAAAAACGAACAAAATCCTAATAAAAGAAATTGTATAAGGCGAAATAAAGAACAAAAAAAAAAGAAGGATGTTAAAGGATCTTAGCAGCTAAATAGCAAAATGAAGTCAACTTCTTATTAAAAGATGAAAAATTCAGAGCTAGTGAAGGTGATTCTGTAAGATGGTATTGATTTCCACTGGGCCCCCCTAAACCCACATTTAAATTGTAAAGTCTTTGATGCCTACTGTTGATATTATTCTATCTACTTTTAAATGATATAGTAGCCCCTTTCTTTGAAGTAGTTAATTATACTACATTTTTAAGGCCACTCATGACGCCCTTCATACCAAATGAGCCTCACTAAAAGCATGGATTCAGTCCACCGCTGGCATCCCCTTAAATAAAAGATGAACATGAAAAGCGACTTTACATTTACATTGATTTGCTTGACAGATGCTTTTATCCAAAGTGATTTACAAAACAGGTCAACAGAATCGAGTAAACAGCAGTCTGGGGGACAGTTGGAGAACAAGTGTGACGGGACAAGTGGGGAGCTCAGAATAAAACACAAGCGAGTTAGAATGCCTTGGTTACAAAAACCCAACGGCCATCATCAGTTAGAGAGAAAGACATCAAGCAAGACGCTTCTTAAACACACTGAGGAACTTGGACGTTCGATTGGTGGTGGGCAACTCGTTCAAGAGCTAGGAGCTCCACATGGGAAAAAAAAAACCCTGGATTGAGATTTGGATACCATGCAGAGGTGGCATCACATGGCGCTGAGTGGGCAAGAAGGACACAGGATCTCACAAGTGTCTCCATATACAGTACTGTGCAAAAGTTTTAGGCAGGTGTGAAAAAATGCTGTAAACAAAGAATGCTTTCAGAAATATAAATAACGATTGTTTATTGTTATCAATTTACGAAATGCAAAGTGAGCGAACAAAAGAGAAATCTAAATCAAATCAATATTTGGTGTTCCTACCTTTTGCCTTCAAACCAGCATCAGTTCTTAGAGGTCCACTTGCACAAAGTCAAGGATTTTGTAGGATTCTAGTCAGGTGTCTGATCAACCAATTCTACCAAACAGGTGCTAATGATCATCAATGTCACACGTAGGTTGAAAACACAGTCATTAACTGAAACAGAAACAGCTTCAAACTGGGTGTGGAACAGCCAAACTCTGCTACCAAGGTGAGGTTGTGAAGACAGTTTCATGTCATGGCAAGATTGAGCACAGCAACAAGACACAAGGTAGTTCTACTGCATCAGCAAGGTCTCTCCCAGACAAAGATTTCAAAGCAGACTGGGGTTTCAAGATGTGCCGTTCAAGCTCTTTTGAAGAAGCACAAAGAAACGGGCAACGTTGAGGATCGTAGTCACAGTGGTCGGCCAAGGAAACTTAGTGCAGCAGATGAAAGACACATCAAGCTTATTACCCTTCGAAATCAGATGTCCAGCAGTGCCATCAGCTCAGAACTGGCAGAAACCAGTGGGACACAAGTACACCCATCTACTGTCCAGAGAAGTCTGGCCAGAAGTGGTCTTCATGGAATAGCTGCAGCCAAAAAGCCATACCTCTGACATGGAAACAAGGCCAAGCGACTCAAGTATGCACGAAAACATAGGAACTGGGGTGCAGAAAAATGGCAGCAGGTGCTCTGGACTGATGAGTCAAAATTTGAAATATTTGGCTGTAGCAGAAGGCAGTTTGTTCATCGAAGGGCTGGAGAGCGGTACAATAATGAGTGTCTGCAGGCAACAGTGAAGCATGGTGGAGGTTCCTTGAACGTTTGAGGCTGCATTTCTGCAAATGGAGTTGGAGATTTGGTCAGGATTAATGGTGTTCTCAATGCTGAGAAATACAGGCAGATACTTATCCATCATGCAATACCATCAGGGAGGCGTAGGATTAGCCCCAAATTTATTCTGCAGCAGGACAACGACCCCAAACATACAGCCAAAGTCATTAAGAACTATCTTCAGCGTAAAGAAGAACAAGAAGTCCTAGAAGTGATGGTATGGCCCCCACAGAGCCCTGATCTCAACATCATCAAGTGTGTCTGGGATTACATGAAGAGACAGAAGGATGTGAGGAAGCCGACATCCACAGAAGATCTGGGGTTAGTTCTCCAAGATGTTTGGAACAACCTGCCAGCCGAGTTCCTTCAAAAACTGTGTGCAGGTGTACCTAGAAGAATTGATGCTGTTTTGAAGGCACACCAAATATTGATTTGATTTAGATTTCTCTTTTGTTCATTCACTGCATTTTGTTCATTGATGAAAATAAATGATTAACACTTCCATTTCTGAAAGCATTCTTTGTTTACAGCATTTCTTCACACCTGCCTAAAACTTTTGCACAGTACTGTACATATACAGGGGTGGGCAAAAGTAGGTTTATAGCTGGTCATATGTTACTGATAAGGTGCCACATGAGAGGGTGGGCATCAAAGTAAAAGAACTGGGGGTTCAGAGTAATGTTTTTAGATGGAGACGATGGTGCGAGGAACCTCACCAGAATTGGCTGATGTTAAGAGTGGCGACCAACAGGGGGCAGTGCTGGGGCCGCTGCTATTTTTAATATATATATATAAAAATTTTAGAAAGGAATATAAGTAACAAGCTGGTTACATTTGCTGATTATACCAAGATAGGTGGATTGGCAGATAATTTGGAATCCGTTATATCATCACAGAAGGACTTTAACACCAGACAGGCTTGGGAAGATGAAATTTAATGTCAGTAAATGTAAAGAATTACACATAGGAAGTGAAAATGTTAGGTTTGAATACACAATGGGTGGTCGGAAAATCGAGAGTCCACCTTATGAGAAGGATTTAGGGGTCATAGTGGACTCTAAGCTATCAACTGGCAGAAAGTGTTCAGAAGCCATTAAGAAGGCTAACAGAATGTCAGGTTGTATAGCGCCTTGACGTGTGGAGTACAAGTCACAGGATGTTCTGCTCAACCTTTATAACACACTGGTGAGGCCTCACCTGGAGTCCTGTGTGCAGTTTTGGTCTCCAAAAAGGACATAACAGCACCAGAGAAGGTCCAGAGAAGAGCAACGAGGCTGATTCAGGGCTACAGGGGTTGAATTATGAGGAAAGATGAAAAGAGCTGAGCCTTTACAGTTTAAACAAAAGAAGATTAAGAGGAGATATGATTTTAATTGTTTATAATTAGGAAGGGAATTAGTCCAGTGGATCAAGACTGTTATTTTAAAATGAGTTCATCAAGAACATGGTGACACAGATTGAAACTTAAGAGTAAATTTTGCAGAGACATTAAGAAGTTTTTCTTTACACAAAGAACGATAGACACTTGGAATAAGCGGCCAAGTAGTGTGGTAGACAGTAAGACTTTAGGGACTTTCAAAACTCAACATGATGTGTTACTGGATGAAATAAGTGGAGCGGACTGGTGAGCTTTGTTGGGCTGAATGGCCTGTTCTGGTCCAGATTGTTCTAATTTACCCGGGGGGGTAAACGTTAACATTTAACATTATACAAAGTTATTGTCTGTTTTTCACCTGCATTATTATCAATCTTTAATTTAATATTATTTATTGTATCAGTATGCTGCTGCTGGAGAATGTGAATTTCCCATTGGGATTAATAAAGTATCTGTCTATCTAATGTTCTAAAAAGACATGTAGGTTATGATAATTACATTAGCTTTATTAACTAGAAAGAATGTCTCAGTGTCACAGTGCACTTAGGTACAATCTCTTAAGTGCTCAAATTGCTGGCCTCAGGTACTCACAACTGTAAGCCTACTTTTGCCCATTCCTCTTTGTGTGTATATATAGGTGTTGACCCATTCATTACTCTGTAGTCAAGCATCAAAGATTTCTGAGCAGGTGGGCACAGTTAGCGGTTCTCCCGTCCCACTTGCGTGACATCTCTTGCTCACTCTGCTTTCCAAACACCACTAAAACGCAGACGTCAGCCCCTCGCCTCGGCGCTCTGCATCTCCACCACCTTTGCAGATATCTCAGCTCCCTGACATTTGTGTTTTGATTTTTGGTAAAAAGGCGTCAAACTCAATCAGAGAAAATGTCCTCCACATTGGAACCTAAATCAACAAGAGATAAGGGGAGGATGGCAATCAAGACGACTTGAAAGTGCAACAGGCCTGAAGGGCATTCTAACAAATAGACGTGGCGAGATTAAACGAAAGGACAATGAGATGACATTTCACGCACAACGCGCGACATGATATTAAAGACGATACAAGCGAAGTGACACCAACAATGCTGGGATGACTCTGAGGTTCAAATTAACATATGGATAACAAAACGGGGCATCCAACTAATCTCTGCCTTGCCAAGATGCACTTTACAGAATGGGTAGAAAATGTCAGCTGCAAATGAAAAACAAGCAAGCAAATAAAAAAATAAATGAATGAATGAATAAGGATAGTATGGTGGGCAGAGGGATGTGGGAATCATCCACAGCATATTCACTGTTTGTATAATCACATTCTCCTAATGGGTTTGCTTCTTTCAGGTACTCCGGCCTTCCTCACACATACCAAAGATTTGCAGAGGACATTGACTGGCCATTCTAAATCGGTCCGCTGTGAGAGAATGAGTGATTGTGTCCAACAATGGACTGGCATCTTGTGCCCAATGCTGCCAGGACACTCAATCCACAGTTCTTAAGTGGCTAAGCAGGCTCAATAGATAAGGAAGATGTGAATGGCACTATACGATAGATAGATAGATAGATAGATAGATAGATAGATAGATAGATAGATAGATAGATAGATAGATAGATAGATAGATAGATAATTCATTACATTTACTGTATATATCGCTTTTTTAACCACAGGGGCTCCTCAAGAGCAGCTCAGACAGAAAATTGTCCCAAGGGATAAATATAACTTATACATACATTCAAGAAACATTTTATCAGATATTTCAAACACATATAAGAATTACAAAAAAATAAGAATAAACATCTGACATGGCTAATGATAAAGAGAGTAGTCACAGGCATTATAAAATCGTATTAATGTGAACAGCTCCCACATTATGATTCCAGTTGTTAATAAATGCTCACAAGTTCTGCCCATTTGCTTTTCCCCTGACAAGTTGGATTTTGTGTTTTAAAGAGAATCTGCAGGTAAAAGAGCCAGCCTCTTCCTCGGCTGTTAGACCCTTAGGGGGTATTTTTAAAAAGGCACTTATACTTCCTGGAAGCAGGTATTATATATAGTACGGCCAGCATGATCCAACTTTGGTATACGTTGCCACAGGCTAATCGCCCCACGTGACCCTATTTAATACTGGTACACTTTCACGTATACTCTTCGGGCTTATATATGCCCCTCCCCTTTCGCAAATAAACGCCTTTGTTCTACAAACTTGAAGTGAAATGACTTTAAACTCTCCTTTACTTTTTAAATATCTACATTTTGTTTTTGCTAGCCCCATTTTGTAAAATGAAGCAAGCTTTTTAGAAAGAAAACGCCTAACAAAACGTGCATTGTACACCGTGCTCCAAACCCACATCTTGCTATATGATTTAACAAATCGAAACACGTATACTTCGCCTCTTTCCGTGCTTACATTATTTGTACAAACGAACGGCACAATGTATAATCTGCGTTTAACTTCACAACGCAATACACGTCCTGAGCACACCACACAATGCAAGGTTTCTCCTCTTTGTATACTACGGCTAGAACCCGCCGTGTTCTCCTTTGATTGGCGTTCAAGCAAACCAATTAGAATCACCCAAAAGGGTGATTAAACCTAACAATAGCCAGTCAAAAATAGATACTTTGCCGAACCGAGCGGAGCGGTCGGACTTTTACTGACAGAGACCTTAGCCATTCAGAATTGAGAGAAAGTGATTGACGTTGCAGCTTGCCAATCGTTTCACGAAAACGAGGCGGCTTTCGGATGGGCGGTATTACTTTTTGATTGACGTGTCTTGGGCCACTCATCAGAAAGCTTTTCTGTTCAGCGGCCCAGCCTTCCAATAACATTCCGTCTTGAAGAGCTGAGTGAGTCACTGTGGACCAATCAAGAAAACAGGATGGGTGGGAGATAGGCGGGTGGGTAGCAACAGTTGCCCCGGTGAGGACGGAGCGCCATAGCCACGGTAGTCCTGGCGACAAGAACCCAGCAACGCGAATCAACAACAACAACCCGATTCCTTAAAAAAACCCGACACCATAAAATACCGGGGAAAAAACATTAAGGTGAATCATGTCTTTCATTCTTAATTTTGTTCTGGTGTAACAGTCGAACTGTACGAGAACAAGGCTGGTTTGGCTGTTGTTGTTTTTTTTAGCCCCACATACAGCGGGGAAAGTGCCTTGTGAGGCGGCGGTGAGGGTTCGGGCCACTCGGCCAACCTCCCAGCCGGAGCCGTTGTTATGACGATGTCAAATCCGTGATCGGGGTACAAAATGGCGGGGACTGTGATCATAAGAGAGCACTTTGAGAATAGTTTCTTCCGATGCCTTCAGCAGCGGCCTCGTGTTTGTGAATGTTCTCCATTATTGTACATGGAAGAGCTTTGCTTGTTTTATTAATGGTCAACTTTTAGGGGTCTTCTGTGATTGTTTTCAAATGGAATTTTATATCTAGTTTCCAAAAAAGCGCGTGCTTCGTAATACTGGATGCCACTTTTATCTTTTTCTTTAATTTCGTGGTGGTTGAGTGCTTTGAAAGTACAGGACAGAAGGGGGGAATTCCCTTCGCAGTTTGACAGTTTTTCACACCGTCATTTCTCCGTTAAATGAAAGTGAGGAGAAGGCGGACCGCTTGGCACGAGGGGGCGTCCCAGATGTCAGTGTGTGTGGACGATAGGTGGAGAGAACGATTGACGTTGGCAGGAGCCAATCGTCATCCGCGTCTGTGCGCGTACGTCTGCTAACAGATAGGCCCCGAATGACGGAAAGGGTGAGGTGGGCCAGCTAGGTTGGGGCGGGGCGGGGCGCCAGAAGAGCTCGGGGGTCGGATTTCGGTCGATTTGCCTTGTTCGATCGGCGCTTGTGGCCTCGAGCCGGGTAAAATACGATAAATGATCAGTGACGTCGGTGGCCCATAGCGGAAGGCTGTGCAATAACATGGCGCTTAGGGAATGGACAGAAATACGATCGATTTAATGGTATTAGTTCTACCGGCAGAGCAACGTATAGTTAAGTGCAAGTTAAGAGCAGTGACTGCGTTGAGGAGTCCATAATGCCTGCCATATGAAGGCAATAACTGTCAAACCAGGACATCTTTGTAAAACTTTTATACGACATACGGTACCTGCATATGTACAGTACATGGGTTTTTGTCTTGCTTCTTATAATAACGATAGTCGTGTTATGCGCGATTTCTCCCAGTTTTCAGAACAATAAAACATGTTTCCGACTTAAATTACGTTTTCTGTATTAATTTAGAATGATGCAGGAACCATACAATTATTCCAAAGAGTTTGTGACTGGGACAGTAATAACAGATTAAACAAGTTGGATTTATTGCATTATGACGTTTATGGTTTGTTATTGAAAACTACTGAAGTAATGTTATCAGTTTGTCCTTTTTTATATAGCGCCTTGATTACAATGAACACTATCACTTGATAGGGGAAAAAAGGGATAGAGAATACTTAAATGCTGAAAAGAAAATAAAGTTAAAGACGCACATAACTTTTAAGCTGTATAGTCTTCATCAGATGTACAACTGAAAAAAGAGAAATAAGATTAACATACGAGGTGTGTGTGTGGGGGGGGTCCCAAAAATTCCCAGAATAGTTAAAGAAAAAGCCTTTATTATAAAACAAAACGTACAGCAATTCACCTTTAAAATCCTCTCCTTGAGATGCCACACACCTGTCCAGGCATTGTTCCCATCCCTCTTAACATTTCCTGTAAGCTTTCAGCTTTTGTTATTGTGTCTAGAGCTTCTGGCACTTTTTCCTGAAATTTTTCCCGGTAGCAAATCTTCTTTCCTTCCGTCTCAAATTTTAATTTTGAAAACAGAATGCAGAGACAGGGGAGTGAGATCTGGAGAGTTTGGGGAGTGCAAAGCAACAACCTCATTGTTTTTTGAACAAAAACCCAACTCGGTATCACTTTAGATTAGGTATCCCTAATTACGCCGTATTTACCATGAAATTACCTGTAATAATTAAGGGTAACTAAGTATTTAGGTTATTACCTTGTTGTACTTTATGTGTAATACAGTGTAATGCTCTAATTAAGTTCTCAATTGTAATTGTTAATTACCTTCTACTTACTGTGTAATACAGTGTAACACTATAATTAAGTACTCAATTGTAATTGTTAATTACCTTCTACTTACTGTGTAATGCAGTATAACACTAGTTATATAAGTCAGTCAGTCAGTCATTTTCCAACCCACTATATCCTAACTACAGGGTCACGGGGGTCTGCTGGAGCCAATCCCAGCCAGCACAGGGCGCAAGGCAGGAACAAACCCCGGGCAGGGCGCCAGCCCACCACAGGGCACACACACACATACCAAGCACACACTAGGGATAATTACCTTCTGCTTACTGTGTAATACAGTGTAATGCTATATTTAAGTACTCAATTGTAATTTTAATTACCTTCTACTTACTGTGTAATACAGTGTAATGCTATAATTATGTACTCAATTGTAATTGTTAATTACCTTTTACTTACTGTGTAATACAGTGTATTGCTATAATTAAGTACTCAATTGTAATTGTTAATTACCTTCTTCTTACTGTGTAAAACAGTGTAACGTTATAATTAAGTGCTCAGTTGTAATTGTTAGTTACCTTTTACTTACTGTGTAATACAGTGTAATGCTATAATTAAGTACTCAATTGTAATTGTTAATTACCTTCTTACTGTGTGAAACAGTGTAACGTTATAATTAAGTACTCAATTGTAATTGCTAATTACCTTTTACTTACTGTGTAATACAGTGTAACGCTATAATTATGTACTCAATTGTAATTGTTATTGCACAAATTTTATAAGGACCTATGTATATAAATTGTGGAATAACAATTACAATTAAGTGCTTAACAACAGCATTACATTGTGTTACACAGTAAATACAATGTAATTACACCGAGTTACTCTGTAATTATACAAGGAAATTACATGGTGATACCAAAAACTCTTTGACAGCAGAGGCGTTTGTGTGCAAGTGTGCTGCCACGGTGCAAAAATGCACTTTTGCGTGTGCAACTGCTCCACATGTGTTTTTTCATTTTCCTGATGCCTTCCCATAGATGCCTCAGCAGGTCAGTGTTATGTCACTTATTAACATTGTGTTGATGGGGAACAAACTCTTTATCAACAAGTCAATCAATGTTTAAAAAACAAAAACACAGCCACCGTTGTCTCTTGAAAATCTGCCCTTGTGGCGAAGTAAGACGTGCGATTGTAGAATCAACTGCAGAAATACACACTCGGGTAAACTTGGCACGATGCCGCTGGGCAGACTGATTGACCAAACTCGTAGGCATATGATACTTAGCGGTATAATTGATAAGTACACCCTGCTCCTGTGCTGTTGACTGATTCTGGGAATTTTTGGGTATCCCTTATATAAGAAGGGATGAGGGGTAACAAAATTAGGGCACATGAAAGGAGAAGAGGCGAGAGAGAAGATGAAGGAAGAGATTAAAAACGTTAGTTGGTCATTAAGACCCGGAGACGTGTGTCATACCGGGCTGAGGATGAGCTGAGCGTCTTGTTTTTCTTTGATAAGTGTCTTTGAAGCCCTGTGAAAGATCACAAACAGAGAGATCAGTGTGACTGTGATCAAGGAGTGTGAAGTGTTCAACAGTTGGCTTTGTTAGGTCTTTGAGTTTATCGGCTCGTATGGTCTTCCTGAAACAAGTCTGCTAGCCATCTCCCTGTTCCACCAATGTAGATGGCAGGTCACTTCCTACAAGAACTGCAGTCTGGCAAGAGATCCGTTGTTTAATGTTGAATTTTAACAGGTGAAATATATATATATACAGGTGTTGTTGGTGACATATTTACAAGTGACACAGCAGCTGCTGTTACATCTCCAAGTGTCTGGTTGGGAATGTGGCTCACCTCTGCAAAGTCAGCTGTCAGATGAGAAGTTTATGGAGGTTAGGTGGTCACTGGAAGGAGGTCAAGGGAGGGTAATGAAAACAGACTCCTGTGGAAGGACCCATCTGCAACATGGGGACATTTTTTGTTTTATGACCTCTGGGAGAGAAAGACTGTTAGGGTGGAACGAGAGGGCCAGTGGGATGCGGGTTTCACTATTGGGGTTCTATCACTGCATTTTATTTTTAAGCATACGAGAAGACATTACGATTAGGACAGAACTTTACTGGCTACTTTTTGCCTCCATTCTGCTGGTGTTTCCTCAGTCTGAGGCATGATGTGAGACTCGCGAGTGGTCTGCCAGTTCCTTATGTTTGCTCCGCCCATACGCCTCATTTTAGATCTCCAGTTTCATTGGTCAGTTTGGTTCATTAGTTAAGCTCTCAGTCTTTGACCTGCCTGGTCCTGCTTCACTTTTATGTGAGTCACCGAGCTAAAGGGGTACTCATATTTGCACCTGCACAATTACTACAGGCTGTGTCTTTTATTTTCTTTCAAAACACACAAAGTGGGGAATAATTCAAAGTAGCAAATACATATACTTTATTTACAGTGGTGTGAAAAACTATTTGCCCCCTTCCTGATTTCTTATTCTTTTGCATGTTTGTCACACAAAATGTTTCTGATCATCAAACACATTTAACCATTAGTCAAATATAACACAAGTAAACACAAAATGCAGTTTTTAAATGATGGTTTTTATTATTTAGGGAGAAAAAAAATCCAAACCTACATGGCCCTGTGTGAAAAAGTAATTGCCCCCTTGTTAAAAAATAACCTAACTGTGGTGTATCACACCTGAGTTCAATTTCCGTAGCCACCCCCAGGCCTGATTACTGCCACACCTGTTTCAATCAAGAAATCACTTAAATAGGAGCTGCCTGACACAGAGAAGTAGACCAAAAGCACCTCACAAGCTAGACATCATGCCAAGATCCAAAGAAATTCAGGAACAAATGAGAACAGAAGTAATTGAGATCTATCAGTCTGGTAAAGGTTATAAAGCCATTTCTAAAGCTTTGGGACTCCAGCGAACCACAGTGAGAGCCATTATCCACAAATGGCAAAAACATGGAACAGTGGTGAACCTTCCCAGGAGTGGCCAGCCGACCAAAATTACCCCAAGAGCGCAGAGACGACTCATCTGAGAGGTCACAAAAGACCCCAGGACAACGTCTAAAGAACTGCAGGCCTCACTTGCCTCAATTAAGGTCAGTGTTCACGACTCCACCATAAGAAAGAGACTGGGCAAAAACGGCCTGCATGGCAGATTTCCAAGACGCAAACCACTGTTAAGCAAAAAGAACATTAGGGCTCGTCTCAATTTTGCTAAGAAACATCTCAATGATTGCCAAGACTTTTGGGAAAATACCTTGTGGACTGATGAGACAAAAGTTGAACTTTTTGGAAGGCAAATGTCCCGTTACATCTGGCGTAAAAGGAACACAGCATTTCAGAAAAAGAACATCATACCAACAGTAAAATATGGTGGTGGTAGTGTGGTGGTCTGGGGTTGTTTTGCTGCTTCAGGACCTGGAAGGCTTGCTGTGATAGATGGAACCATGAATTCTACTGTCTACCAAAAAATCCTGAAGGAGAATGTCCGGCCATCTGTTCATCAACTCAAGCTGAAGCGATCTTGGGTGCTGCAACAGGACAATGACCCAAAACTCACCAGCAAATCCACCTCTGAATGGCTGAAGAAAAACAAAATGAAGACTTTGGAGTGGCCTAGTCAAAGTCCTGACCTGAATCCAATTGAGATGCTATGGCATGACCTTAAAAAGGCGGTTCATGCTAGAAAACCCTCAAATAAAGCTGAATTACAACAATTTTGCAAAGATGAGTGGGCCAAAATTCCTCCAGAGCGCTGTAAAAGACTCATTGCAAGTTATCGCAAACGCTTGATTGCAGTTATTGCTGCTAAGGGTGGCCCAACCAGTTATTAGGTTCAGGGGGCAATTACTTTTTCACACAGGGCCATGTAGGTTTGGATTTTTTTTTCTCCCTAAATAATAAAAACCACCATTTACAAACTGCATTTTGTGTTTACTTGTGTTATATTTGACTAATGGTTAAATGTGTTTGATGATCAGAAACATTTTGTGTGACAAACATGCAAAAGAATAAGAAATCAGGAAGGGGGCAAATAGTTTTTCACACCACTGTAAATTAGGAAGATAAAAATTCTGCTTAAATACGCATTTGTGGTTTAACAACAAAAAAACATCTCAGATTGTGCAATGGATTTGTAAAGGTTAGGCATGGCTGTGCAGGGAGTAGAGCTGGCAAAGGTGGATGAGTTTAAATACTTGGGATCAACAGTACAGAGTAATGGGGAGTGTGGAAGAGAAGTGAAGAAGAGAGTGCAGGCAAGGTGGAGAAGAGTGTCAGGAGTGATTGGTGACAGACGGGTATCAGCAAGAGTGAAAGGGAAGGTCTATAGGACGGTAGTGAGACCAGCTATGTTACATGGGTTGGAGATGGTGGCACAGGAGACAGAGCTGGAGGTGGCAGAGTTAAAGATGATAAGATTTGCATTGGGTGTGACGAGGAT
This sequence comes from Erpetoichthys calabaricus, assembly GCF_900747795.2. Taxonomy (NCBI): domain Eukaryota; kingdom Metazoa; phylum Chordata; class Cladistia; order Polypteriformes; family Polypteridae; genus Erpetoichthys; species Erpetoichthys calabaricus. The sequence continues at coordinate 6,811,406 of NC_041410.2, read as the reverse complement.
GGATAGCATTAGAAATGAGGACATTAGAGGGTCAGCGCAGATTGGGAGACAAAGTCAAAGAGGTGAGATTGCATTGGTTTGGACATGTGCAGAGGAGAGATGATGGGTAAAATGAGAGAAGGGTGCTAAGGATAGAGCTAGAGGAGAAGAGGAAGGCCTAAGAGAAGGTTTATGGATGTGGTGAGAGAAGACATGCAGGTGATGGGTGTTAAAGAACAAGATGCAGAGGACAGAAAGATATGGAAGAAGATGATCCGCTGTGGCGACCCCTAACGGGAGCAGCTGAAAGAAGAAGGCATGGCTGTTAAGTAGATTTGTTGAAAGGCACTATACAAAATCACTGGAGGGTTTTCACACAATCTTCATTTGAAGGCATTTGCTAGGCATTTTGATCTGGCTGCTAAAGTGCTGGTGGTGCACTGGGGGGCTTCTTTGTCACAGGCATGTCGCTCTCAGTGTGTAGTTAGCCTTTTATTCCCATATTTACTTGATACTCTTGAGTTTACTCCAGTGTACCTAGGATGTGTGAATTAGGCTGAATTTTACGAGCGAGTGCGACAGACAGGTGTTCCAGTCAGGGTCGGATCACTGCCTTATTTGAGATTTTACACGTATTTGTTGGGCAGATGCTTTTACCCACACACTTGAGTTACAATTGGTCACATTTCTTTAGTTTTTCCAATTGGAGCACAAGCAGGAGAAATGACTTGCTCAGGGTCACGGAAATTCCTCAGGGTTTGAATCCCAAAGCCTTAACCACTACACCACACTGCCTGTCGCTGTTAGTCCGTATCTCTCTGCAACGTCAGGACCGGAATAATCAGGTGGGCCTTGTGGTGTGGTGGCTGCTGCTCTGGACCCCCAGCCACAGGCCTGCTGGTTGAATTCTGGGCTGTGTCTCTGTGTGTCATCCTGAGTGAGTCACCTATGTGTATGAAAACAATCGTGACACATCCTGAATGAATTATTCAGCAGACGTGTGTCAAGAGGCTCCTTCATATATGTGACAGTAAACCTTTATAGGGCCACACTGAGACGATCTTATTAATCATTAGTCAAGTCAGAAGTTTTTCTTCTTTTTTCTTTCTTTCTATCTATTATATAGTGTCTTTCCTATCTATCTATCTATCTATCTATCTATCTATCTATCTATCTATCTATCTATCTATCTATCTATCTATCTATCTATCTATCTATCTATCTATCTATCTATCTATCATATAGCACCTTTCATATCCATCTATTATATAGTGCCTTTCATATCTATCTATCTATCTATCTATCTATCTATGAGGTGCTCTCGAGGAACTTATTGCCATTTCCATTAATTGATGATAGTGACAGTCATGGCCTGAGATTTCTCCCAATGTCTGAAGAGATGTCAGCACCCCATCATCCTATCAAGTGATGTGTGAACCCTGTTGACTTTGCTTTAAGTTCTGTGAAAACGTGGACATGTTTGTGAATTTCAGTAAAATGTATTGAAGTCAGTCGGGAGGGAGGAACTGAACTAGTTTTGTGTGGATTATAATGGCGTAACGGACTTTTAAGCATCCCTTGAAGGCTGGAGAAGCATTTGCCAACTGCTGGTCTTATCACTGGTGTCCAAAAATGTGACCTGAGCTGTGAGGCACCAGTGTTAACTGCTGTGCCACCATGCCTCTCCGAGATGGCATTATATTCTGCGTTTATGGTCTCTGTGTCTCCGGAGCTCCTCTCATTTCGGCTGATTTATACTTCTGCGTCGAGCCTACACTGTTGCAATGCGCTCTGCCATCGAAAGCAGCTCATACTTCTGTGTCGCACCGCGCTGCAGGCACATGCCTGAACACTAGTTGGCAGTGTACGTAACGCACAAGAAAAGCAAATCATCCATTAAAATGCAGACCAGTCATCTTGCTACACATTTTCTTCCATATGTGTACCTCACGTTTTTTCCACTTTTTCATACATTCATTGACTTAAAATTCGAAACTGGCTACTCTTTGGCCGTGATGAGGTATCATACAAATTTGTTTATTTTTTAATGCGTTTCACAAGTCATTTCTCAAACTGCTCCATGTTTAATCCAGAATAGTGGAAGACGAACAGAAAAGCATTTCAGGAAATACACAGTCGCTGGGGCAATCAGAGTTGTAGGGGTCTGTGTAGGGTTCGTGTTGATGCAACATGTAGTTTCATTTTTAAGGAGCAAGTTGCGCTTCAGGCAGCACCATAGCTACAGCATTGGCTCAGTGCAGAAGTCTAAATCAGCCTCAACACCCACAAAGCCTGTAATGCAAGGAATCAGCGTTACATACTTGGGGGGAGCCGCCCTGCCACTACCCGATCTGTGCTACGTAGTGAAGAGCATAACATACTTAATCCAGCAACAATGAATTTATGCAGCATAACAAAGTATTTTCATAATATTCTCAATATGGTCAGATAATATACCCCTCAAATGAAAATACAATTTTTTTATTTTTAATAAATGCATGCTGGGTGCAAACCGATTGGGTAGTGACATCATACATGTGTGTGCACACCAGAAATTATTCACACATGCGTGAAGCAGATTGTGCAGCGCTGTAAAGTGTGAGGTGGAATACGCTATACAGTTCTGCACATGAGCAACACAAATCAGGAAGGTAGTGCAGATCGGGTAGTGACATCCCCATCCAATATGGCTGCTACTGCTCTGGGATGTCATGCTGGCCTCAAAAAGCATCATGGTAGCTTTGGGGGGTTAAGAGGAGTTGGCCTCAGTTGGCCACATTTGAATTATCAGGGAAAAATTTGGTAACCAAGGCCATTGGTGAACCCAGCAGATTTCCTGCAAGAAACACTTCGAAGGTTTTCACTGGTCAACACTAATCCTAACCTACACATAAGAATAATTATCTATAATATATATATATTATATATTATCTATAATTTAGATAATAGTGGGTAGAAATGTCAATACTTGCTGAGGAACCGCCACAGGAACACACCAAGACATGCAAACTGGTTACGGCTGAGCCCTGAACCCTGATTGGGCTTTTTAAAAATGTCGTCATTGTGACGTTCTTCAGCTGGGGCCTCTCCCAGAGAGCACAGAACACAAGCACAGCACACACTGGGCCAATTTAGTCTGCCATCTTTATAACCTGCATGTGTTCAGGGTGGGGGTGGAAAACAGAAATATCTGGGGGGGGGTTCGGGTTGATCAGCACAAGGGAACAGGGAGTGGACGCCGACTGGGCAACCTCTTAATTTTGTTTAGTGCCATTTCCATGAATTAAAATTAATGATGGTGACAGTCTTTAGCAGTCCTGGGGGGTGCAGGTGGTGGCATTGGATGCCAGTCCACTGAAGAGCATACACACAAACACACACAGTAGCTTTTTTGTTACCCTAGGCGAAGGTGTGAATGTCTAAATGTCTCACCCAAACCTTGGAGTTTTGAGGATAATGTTATATGTACAGTATATTACATCAAAGAGTAGGGATATTGGGGGGGGGGGTCCCCCTTGGTGTTTTGAGTAGTTAACTATAGGTAAGTTATTTCGAATAATATAATAATGAGCCCCCTGGTTGTTTTGACCGCGATGATACACTGATATTGTATCAAACAGCGAGGTGGCAGGGGAGTTAGGCGTGCCCCCCCATGGTGTTTCAGGGCACATAGACATCCATATATTAAATCAAACAGCAAGGTGGTCGACCTTAGATATGTACATATACTATATCGAATACCTTAGAGTAGGGGTGTCGAACTCAGGTCCTGGAGGGCCACAGTGGGTGCAGGTTTTCATTCTAACCATCTCCTTAATTATTGATCAGTTTTTGCTGCTAATTAACTTCTTTTGCCTTTGTTTTAATTGACTCAGACCCCTTAGTTGTTTCTTTGTCCTTAATTAACAGCCAAACAATAATGAGACACGAAACAATCAGCCATATGACCAGCTAACCTGTGCCCATCACACAATAGCTGAAAATAAAGAGAGGTGAAGGTCTCAGTAAAACAGAAAATCAACAGTTTTGGAAATGTCTGCTGTGGCAGAATAAGAGCAGCAACAAGCCATGGAATTAAATGACGGGTTCAGCTAACAGCAAGAATCAGCATCTCATTAAGAAACTGGTTGGAGTGAAATTGGTTGGAGTTTGAATTCCCAGTTTAATTGATAATCTGTTGGCTCGTTTCACGTCTAATTTCTGTTTGGCTGTCATTTAATGAAGAAAAGAATCAAATCAGGGGACTGAATCCTTAAAAACAGGGCTAAAGAAAAGAAGTTAATTAACAGTGAAAACTGGTCACTTATTATGAAAAAGGTTAGAATGAAAACCTGCAGCAAATGCGGCCCTCCAGGCCTGGAGTTTGACACCCCTGCCTTAGAGGGTGGGGTCCTCCTTGTTGTATTGGGTCTGGATGTTTGTAGATGAGGGTGTGTGATGATTAGAAAAATGCCCTCACCCCCCATAAACTTTGCCAGTGGTGGAGCTGGCTTTCCACACACAACACAACACATGCTGGACCAGTTTTGGTGTCTTCCTCCATCCTAACTTACACATATTTAGGAAGAGGGTGAAAATAGGAATATCTTGGGGGGGGGGGGATTCCACATCTGGATATGGATACAAATAGGCAGTGGGCACCAGTTGGGCCGCCTCTTGAATTTTTCCATTAATTGATGAAGGTGACCTTTCACTTTCTCTCTCCATCATCAGAGTCACTCATTGATTTTTTTTTTGCTGGAGCGGATGCACTGACCACAGGCAGCCATGAGCACAGCACGTCTGTTTTATTCAGTTATCAGGCTCTACAGATCTTTTAACATGTTTATGGCGACTTTTACTCAATTGTGTGCATTTATTTGAAACTGGGATACCTGGGGGGAAAAAACCTTCAGGGACACAGCCAGTGACAGGGCTGGTCTTTGAACCCAGACGTGCAGGCAAACCACTACTCCACAATGCCACACTTCCTTGAAAACAAAAGTGCAGATTCGATTACAAAAAAATTATGTTGAATAAAACGCCTGCTCTCATTTGCAATTCCACCTTCTAGCTCCATGCTTTGGTGGTCTGGATTAGCACTGATAAAACAGGAGCGGGCTGTGAAGGGTGCTAATATACTCACAAATGAACTCCATCATTCTTCTGACATTGCTATTGACCCTTATTTTTCATGCCAATTCTGTTTGCCCACATTCATTTTTTTGGACTCTCCTCTGCTTGTCGTGATATTCTGCCCCCCACCCCACCCCCCTTTGCTCTGACTAGATGCGACTTGTGTAAGCCACGAAACACACGGAGTAGCTATGAGCAAGGCCATCTTGAGATATCTTTAGAATTTTGGCAGGAGGCAGTGAAATCGCATTCACCCTCCAGCAAAACAAAGCAGCCTGTGACGAGGCCGGCATTAGGGGAGCTCGAGTTACAAGACGACGTTCCGACTGCGGAGGAGGGCGAAACTCAAACCCGGCTCGCCTTGGGACGCCCCCTCTCTTTTATTTCTATGCCAGGCCATTATAACTTCATTTTCCCTTAAATTTAACATTAGTTTTTTCTTTCTTTTTTAAAGGAAGCAAGTTCAATACGAAAAAATATTTAGAGAGTGTCTTCCACTGTGAGGCCACGTGAATGAGGTGATCCTAAAACGTGCAAATTAGAATGTGAAAAGGAGGACAGGAAAAGGAATCTTGATATTATAGGCACATTCATACCCCTTAATCCAATTCAGGGTCGCGGTGTGATGGAGTCTCGCCAGCAGGGCAGAAAAACAGCTTGAAAGGGGCACCACTCGCCCACACATACCCTTACATAAACACACACGGGCAAATTTGGCATTGCCATTTAACCTCAGCTGCACATCTTTGAGGATATGGGAGAAAAAAAAAATGGAGTACTGGAAAAGTGTAGACAGACAAGGGGAGAACATGCTGACCCCATACAGATAAGGCACCATCACAAAAAGATTCAACTTTACAGCCATGAGGCAGCAGTTCTAATTGCTGCACCACCATGCCACGCGCTATATTATGCCATGTGAACTTAGGAGCATGTGACATTCACCCTCGGGGTATGCTACTGGAACACAACTATTTTCACTTGGAAGCAATAAACATATATAGTGCCCTTCTCATCTATCTATCTATCTAACAATCTAACAGCACTTTTCACATCTGTTATCTAATAGCTGTCCCCGCGGCTTCACCTGCGTGGTACTGAAACAGAACAAACTTTAAAAATCAATAAACAAACAGGTATCACTAGCTAAGTGGAGGCAATGTACGCTCCAACACACAGAGGTAGAGCGACTCGAACGGAGGCTGGCGCGTGAGTGAGAAGGACCCTGCCTGGCTCCCCATTCCTGACGTCATGCTTCCCTCTCCCCTCGGCCCGCAGCCTCTCCCGGATTAGCGTGAATATATCACTCCTGTAAGCGAACTATGATTCTTAGTGCAATGAGAGAAGTCGCAAAATCATCGGAATGTTCAAGCAAATTCTAGAAAAAAACCCGATTTAAATCCGTTAAATAGTTCTCTTGTTCACTAGCTAAGCGGATGTAAGATACACACCCCGAAAGGTGGAGCGTGAGTGAGGAGGGCCCCAAACCCCTTCTGTCCGCTGCGTCTCCCTCAGATTCACACAAATGACTCGGTACCACAAACAAACTCTGATACTTGTCGTGACAGGAGAATTCGCAAAAATCACCCGGAATGTTCTAGCAAATTATAGAAGAAAACCCAATCTAAATCTGTTATGTAGTTCTCTTGTGAAAAGCAGACAGACAGACGTTGGATTTTATATATATATAGAGAGAGAGAGAGAGATTATATAGTGCCTTTCATATCTATCTGTTATATAGTGCCTTTCTCATCTCTGTCTATATCATACAGCACTTTTCACGTTTATTATGTTATATGGTGCCTTTCATTCATCTGTAATAGATTGTGCCTTTCATATCTATCTATTATATAGTGCCTTTCACATTTATGTATTTCTCATATAATGCTTTTCATCACATCTTATTTTGCCTTTGACATTTATCAGTCAATTTGATAGTGTCTAGATAGATTCAATTATTTAGTGTCTAACTATCTATCATATAATGCTCTTCACATCTACTATTTGTCATTTAGAGACTTTCACATTTATTTATCTACCAAGTAGTGCCTTTCACAGTTACTTCTAGGTAGATAGTGGGAAGATAGTGTCCCAGATTTTAATTTTGGCTTCCTACAGAAGCTTATATATATATATATATATATATATATATATATATATATATATATATATATATATATATATTTAAAATACACACACACTTTTTAGTAATTCTGGTGTGTGTGTGTGTGTGTGTAAGTGCCTTTCATATCTGTCTCTATCTTTTATTGCACCCCTTATCCATGTAGCTTGTTTTAGGCAGCCACAAAAGTTCATCTTCTTAATTGTGTATATAGTGCCTTTCCCAATATGCATGTCCATAACACTGCCCACATTTCCGATCACGTTGCTCGCAGGCAGAACCTTTGATTTATATGGTGCCTCATACTGTTGATAACATCAGAATGTTAGCTATCCATTGTCAGGTGGCAAGGGGACTGGCAGCTCAGGCATCAGGCACAAGATGGAAACCAACCATGGACAGAATGCCAGTCCATTGTGAGGCACGCTCACTCACTCATTCACACACATGCTCAATATGAGGGAGGTTTACAGGCCTGAGTTAACCAAAGAGGGCACTTTACGGGAAGGTGCCAAATGAAAGGGCATTTTGATGGACTGGCGCTTTAATCCGGGTTGGTTCCCTTCTTGCACTCAGTTCTGCAGGGACAGACTGCAGCCCCCAGAATCCTGAAATGGATCAGCCATGGGCTGCCCTAGCAGCTGTGGATGGCGTCTCACACTCCCACATTCGCCCACACTCACTGGTGGGTGGATCTCAAGTTGGCCTTTAACCAAATTCAATTCAATTTAACAAAGCTTTATGCTGCTAAATGGATTCAGTGCTGTAACTGAAGTTGCTGTTGTCAGTTTGCCTGAAACTGCCCATCATGGAACCCTTTAATCCATTTCAGGGGCAGAGTCTGGTGCTTAGCAGGGCACCGACATAACCCTAAGTGCAGGTTACTCTCTCCTGTCTCATGCACAGCTTCTCATGTCACTTAATCCAATTGTGCTGAGCTGCAGGTTACTCTAACTGATCGGTAAATGAAGACTCCCCTAATCAGATCTGTGAGGCACATCCGAGACTAAGCAGGGCAGCAGAGGCAAAGCTGCTAATAAATACGCCTAAGAGAGTAAAGTTGTAAAAATCTCATTAATTCAGACCATTCTGTCAGAATCCTCCTTCAGAAGCACAGCAGATCAGGCAGGAAAGTGATGTGACGGCAGCCATTTTTGTGCCAGTTCGCTCAGCAACACATGAGCTGTGACAGAGAGAGAGACAATTAGAGAAGGGGGGGGGGGTGATTAGGGGGCCAGAATGACTAGGCCATGGTGGGCAATTTAGCCAGGGTATCGGGATACACCCTACTCTTTAGGAATGGCACAAGACAGTCACAGAAGTGTGTATGGCGCCTTACAATATCAAAGCAGGATTGTGATTACTGTTGCTAGTAGGCAGTTACTCAAAAAAGCATCCAATCCACCCCAGCCAACCACTACAATAAATAAGTCAGGAAGCAATGGTGTTCATAGTGACTACATGAAGCCAAGATCAGTCCTTATCATTAGTACTGCTGGCTTGCATGGTGACACAGTGGCCAAAGGCACTATATAATGTGCCATAGAATTATTAGACTTAATACTGCTGGGGTTAGGTTGGGAGCATGATAAACGTGTTGCCGCACAACAAACCACCTGGATTGAGAACCAAGTTTAGCTGGGGGACACGTTAGTACCACAGTAGTTTTTTTTACAGTGGCTGAAGTGCCAATCCTGCCACCAACCCACAAGTTTTCCCTGTAAGTTGGAGGACCTGCTTGCAGCGCTGGATGCTGATTAACATCATACGCAGGATGGAGCAATTGCAGATTAAGGGCCTAACGGAGTGGAGTCACTTCTGACGTTTTATGGGATTTGAAACTGGCAACCTTTCGATGACCGGCGTAGATCCCTAGCTTCCAAGCCACCACTCTGCCCACTGCTGGGGTTAAAGGATCCATACATACATGAGAGCGTCACTATTTATTGCCTTATAGCAGGGTACTGCAGTGTCTGAAGGGGCTGTATAAGGCCAAGGTGAATTATTAGTCTCTGTATTGATACAAGATGTGAAAAAAGATGATCCGCTGTGGTGATACCTAATGGGGGCATCTGAAAGAAAAAGAACAAGAAGTGTTGCCTGTCTGGCATTGTGGCACAGTGGCCAAAGGCGCTATATAAAGGGAAGATTAATTATTATTACTACTCCATGCTGGCCTGCATTATATAAAGTAAAGATAAATAACGGGGCTTTTCAAAAGTATACAGCCCCTTTGACTAATTCTAATTTCACTAGATAACAAATCTTATGATTTTCTTTGACATAAAAAAAAAATAATAACAATTTTGAGTTTTTGTGCTTTGTAATAAACTATCACACAGCACAAAATCCCAGTGTTTGAATTGTTATTCGGTAAAAAGAGAGAAGTTGTCAAGGGGATGTAGACTTTTGCGAGGCACTGTGTTATCGGTGGGTGTTATGGGAATGCTGTGGCTAAAGGCACTATATAAAGGAAATAATACTGGAGGTAATGGCAGCACTGTGCCTACAGGCACTATAAAAAGTAAAGGTGAATGTGGTGTGACTAGTACTGCTGGCTGTTATGACGAGACAGTGATGGAGGACACCTTATAATGGACAGATGAACGATCATTGAGGAAATCACGTACCTCGTGCTGACCAGTCGAATGTCTCCACACGACACCAAATGCTGACCAGATGCATCCATAGAGGTGGGAGTGTGCACAGCGTAGGCCCTCATTACTGGCAATCCTGCAACAACAACAACATTTATTTATATAGCACATTTTCATACAAAAAAAGTAGCTCAAAGTGCTTTACATAATGAAGAAAAGAAAAATAAAAGACAAAGTAAGAAATTAAAATAAGATAGCATTAGTTAACATAGAATAAGAGTAAGGTCCGATGGCCAGGGAGGACAGAAAAAACAAAAAAAAAAACTCCAGACGGCTAGAGAAAAAAATAAAATCTGCAGGGGTTCAGAGGCCATGAGACCACCCAGTCCCCTCTGGGCATTCTACCTAACATAAATGAAATAGTCCTCTTTGTAGTTAGGGTTCTCACGGAAGGAGTAAAACCAGTCTGCTAAATTGCGTCCTGCAAAGTGGGCACCTTGGTTGGTGTGCAGATCGGGATGAATGGATGAAATGAGAGGCACGACACAATAAAGTAGAACCATGAAGTCCATGACCTAAAAGAACAGTGATAGGCACTCTGGGTATTCTGTCCTTGTAGAATAGCCCCCCCCCCCCCCCGCCCCCCCCCGCCCCTTCAGAGATGTAGAACTTCTTCCAAACATACATAGAAAAAAATAATTTATCACTTCTTCAGCATACAATGTGACAGAGAGAGAAAAACTGAAATAATGGAAGTCTTATGATGTTGTTATCACTTGAAACAAGCTAGGAAATACAAACTGTCAGCCATACACGCTTCATAGAATTGCCACTAACGGCATACGAATACACTTGACTTATAGGTTTCATTCTCTTTCTCTGTACATTTAACATTTGTTTGCTCAGAGGTTGATGTGCCTGCTGTTTCCTGAGCAGCAAATCTTTTCTCCACCCTAGCGGCCCGCTGCTTCTCTTCTTTCGTCGGCATCTTTTCACGTTAAAACTGGTTAAGTCAGTGTTAGTGTTGCAATTACTTAGTACGTTTTCTTTAATGTTTCACTTAAGTGTTCAATCTACCTCAAGAATGATTTAAGATATTAAGAGGTAGAGGAAGTGACCGTGAAGGTGGTAGGGAATGAGAATGGCACCCGTACGTATGTGGCACACGATCACGGTCTGATCAACAGAAATGTCAAAGCAAAAACAGATCCCTGGAAATTGGTCAAAACTAATAATTCTTTCCATTCATATTGCGCTTTTCTCAATACTCAAAGTGCTTCAGTAAGTGGGGAGCCACTTCAGCCAACACTAATGTGTAATAATAATAATAATAAAACATTTTATTTATATAGTGCCTTTCCCATGCTCAAGGCACTTACAGAATATAATAAAGAACGGCAGGGTGTACAGTATATAGCGTTGTACAAACCAGATAAATAAATAAAGAAGATTAAGACAGTGAATTCTGGAAAAAAAAAAAACCAGACAACATAATTGATGGTCTCGCACACACACACAGGTTACATGAACATCTTGACAGAGAGGTAAACTGAGAGAAGGAAGGGTAATAAAGTCAAGTTGAGCTAAAAGCCAAACTGAACAGATGAGTTTTGAGTTGTTTTTTAAAAGAATTCATAGAGTCAGCTGACCTGATTAATTTCGGTAGGTCATTCCAGAGTCTGGGCGCTATACAGCTGAAGGCCCTGCTGTCACCCATGGAGTGTAGATTAGTGTGAGGTACAACAAGATTACAAGAATCAGAGGACCTTAGTGGGCGGACAGGCACATAGTGATGGAGAAGGTCACTGATGTAGTTTGGCGTAAGGTCATTTAAGGCTTTGTAGGTTATTAGTAGGATTTTATATTCGATTCTGTAAGACACAGGGAGCCAGTGAAGGCGAAGCAGGATGGGTGTGATGTGTTCACTGCTGCTGGTCCGTGTCAGGACTCTTGCAGCTGAGTTTTGGATAAGCTGGAGCTGTGATAGAAGATTAGGAGGGGCACCTGCCAGTAGGGAATTACAATAATCGATGCGGGATGTGATAAAAGCAGGGACAAGTTTCTCAGCATTAGAGAAGGAGAGGAAGGAGCAAACACGGGATATGTTACAGAGGTGAAAGTAAGAAAGTTTCTTAATGTGATTTATGTGGGTGGAATAAGAGAGGGAGGAATCAAAAATGACACCAAGATTCTTTACAGTAGAGGCAGGTCTGATGAGATCACCACCAAGATGGACTGAGAAGGAGCTCATTTTATTAAGGTGTAGCATCCACCAGGAGGATGTGACGGCAGCCATTTTATGCCAGTCAACTTGGCACACATTAGCCGTTAGGTGGTGAAGGGGTGAGTGACATAACCACTTAGAAGCAGGGAATGATTAGGGGGCCAGAATGACTAGGCCATGGTGGGCAGTTTAGCCCGGACAGTGGGATACACCTTACTCTTTATGAAGGATGCTCATAGATCTTTTATGACCACCAAGAGTCAGGAGTTCGGTTTTATGTCTTGTCCGAAGGATTGTGCCATTTTTACAGCACAGTGTCCTCCATCACTGCACTGGGGCATTGGGATCCACATTTAGACCACAGGGTGAGCGGAGTGCCCCCTCTGCTGACCATACCAACACCTCTTCCAGCAGCAACCCAAGTTTTTTCCTAGATGGTCTCCCAGGCCTGAACACGCTTAGCTTCACATGGATGACCTGTTCTGAAATGCAGGTGGGATGGCTGCTGCAAATGTAAAATAATGGATCATATAAGTGTTTACCCCTTTTAATATGACACCCCCAAAATCCTCACTGGTGCAGCTAATTGGTTTCAGAAGTCACAGAATGAGTTCAATGGGGTTTCACTTGACTGTAGTATAAATGGACCTGAATGTGGAACGTTCGCCTTGTGGTGTCTCAGTATGGTGGGCTAACCCACACAATGAAGACAAAAGAACACTCAGAGTAACTCCATGAAAAGCACAAGTTTGGGGATGGAGACAAGAAAAATCTCCCAAGTCACCAAATATCCAGTTAAGTCAAACGTGAAGAAATGGAAAGTGTGTGACAGAGCTGGAGATCTGAATAAGAGAGAACAGGCTATCCACAAAGTGAAGAAGATGAGCGAGGCCACCAAGAAACGTCTGAGAGCACTGAAGGAGTCAGAAGCTACAGTGAATAAGACTGTGCAGACAATACTTCTGCCTGGGTACTTTACCAGGCGCAGCTTTATAGGAGAATGGCAAAGAGAAGAAACACCCAGGGCATCTCGACAGAAGGCTTATGGGAGACTCTAAAGTCAGCTGAAAGAAGGTTCTTTGGTCTGGAGAGACAAAAATTGAGCTTTTTGGGCCTTCTGACTAAATGGCACATTTACTGTACAATTACTGACTTTGTGTCAAATGAGCGGTTGCTCATGGAGTCCCGATTGATGCACATTACCTGCGTTGTGAAGGAGAGTCGGTTATGGCACTACAGCCATGTGGTGCGATTCCCCCAGGGTGATCCGGCTCACAGAACCCTCATTGTTGAGGCCCCGAGCATCTGGACCAGGCCAAGGGAACACCCACATAACACCTGGATGGGACTGGACCGCATGTCTGCCTGGGGTTATTGCCAGGCTGTGTCGTCATGCGTTGGGTGCAGCAATGTGATGTAGCAGTGCATGCTCCCCGACCCGACCTGACCTTATATGTACATTATTAAACAATACCATCCCAACTGTTAGCAGGCCCTGGAAGGCTTATGAGGGGAAAATGAATGTAACAAAATGCAAGGGAATTCTGGAGGAAAACCTAACGGAGTCTACTAGAGAGATGACCAGGTAGACTACAAATCCAAACGTAAAACTAAAGCTGCACAGGAGTGGCTTCAAGACGACAACGTGAATGTCCTGGAGTGGCCGAGTCAGCGTCCAGATCTCAAACCCATGGAGTATCTGTGGCTGGACCTGACCAAGGCCGTTCACTCATTGATCCCCATGACACCTGCCGGAGCCTGAGCAGCTTTACAAAGAGGAATTGGGGAAAAATGGCAGAGCTGGTAGCAAGACCTGAGCACACAGACTGAAGGCTGTCATGGCTGCCATCTACTAAAAGCTGACTGGTGAAGACTTACAGTATGAGATCAATTATTGTGTGTTTTATATTTGTCATTACTTTAGAACACTTTGTAGAGATGTTTTTTTTTTTCTTTAGACATTATTGATCAGTGTCAAAAAAGCCAAACTCGATCCAATGTGATTATATTTTCCATAATAATAAAACGGGGTTGAATACTTTTTGTAGGCACTGTATTTAGATGACTGCTTACATTAAAACTAACACTGTTTACAAGTAGGCATGAGCAACATCAAAGTAGACAATGTTTGTGTACATTAACATTAACTTCTGCAAGCAAATATTAACAAGAATAGATAATACAATCATACTATTGATGTTTGTACTTACCGATGGTCCTTGGAGGTTTGTTATCAGGCCTTGTGCAGCTCTAATTATGGGCATCTTTCAACTAATATGGGCTGAGTAAGCAAAATGGCTACCTAAAGGTGAAAGGGCAATCGCCATAACAACCAGATAGAGACAAATGAGGAAATGGCACCACAAGTTGGCACAGTTTAACCTATTGGGTCAGAATAGTGGGGCAGGGAGAGTTTCTCACAGTGTAATTCATTTGACTTTTGCCCGGTTGGACACATTTTTATGTATTTTTGGACCATTTGTGCTGCTTTTATGATTGTAGATTTTTTTTTTTCTACACATTTCTTTTAGCGATGTTACTACTGTGCAAGCACCATGGCATGGGTCATATGTTAAAATGTGAATGTTTGTCCCATCTGTAATGCGATTACTTGCAAACTACTGGAACTACAATCTTGATCTTATCCTTAATTGAAAGCTTATGACCTGAAATGCTCTGGAAATTCAAAAAATGATAGGTATCCCTGATCATATTAAATAACTGATTGGACATCACAATGGAGGATTATGTATTTGTGATCGCCATGACATCCATCTCTCTGAGTGATATGTCATCGTCACCTCACATATTCTCTTTTGACTTGCATTCCTCCATTATTAGTTTGATTAAAGAACCAATAAGGTTAAATTTGTGACCCGTAAGGTGAACAAAGGATTTTTTTTTTAATTGTTCATGTTTGTTACCAGCTAGGAGGACTTGGCAGTAGAGGTGTGTTGGTAGGCCAGTGAAATCGATTTTTGGGACTTTGGTCCATGCAGATAGCATCACAGACACCTGTGGCTTGTCTAGCATCATTGTTTTCATGTATTCTTTATTCACCTTCTCCTTTTCTAAATGAACATTTTAGTCACTACTGTTTGATTACATTTGACCAGTACTGAGTCGGTCTGTCTGTCTATTGTGGGAGGTAGCCCAAACACCATCAGACACCACCGGCACTACTATAAAACACACGTTTATTTTACAGAATGTCCCCAACACAGTTCTGCACAACACACAGTGCTCCCGCACCAGTCACCCTCACACGGGCCTTTCTTCCTCTCGCTGGAGCTTCGTCCTCCTCCAGCACCCGACTCTTGTTCCCGGAGCGATGGCTGCTGGCCCCTTTTATACTTCACCCAGAAGTGCTTCAGGTGCTTGATTGCTGTGTTCCAGCTGCACTTCTGGGTGTGGTGAAAACATTGCCCACAAGGACTCAGGAGTTCCAGCTGCAGCCCCCCCCTGGTGGCGCCTGCGGGACCCAACAGGGCTGCCCCCAACTCCAATTCCCATGGAGCCCTGCGGGAAACCGAGGCACCTCTCCAACCCAGGGGGGCGACCATCTAGCGTCCAGGGGGAGGTATTGCACCATCCATGGCTGCTCCCCCCGAGCATATAATGAAGGGGTGTCCTGGCCGGTCATGGACTCTGGCCAACTACCACACTATCTATACTGTGTGTGTGTGTGTGTATATATATATATATATATATATATATATATATATATATATATATATATATATATATATATATATATATATATATATATATATATATCTATAAATATATATATATAGATATATCTAGATATATAACTATAGATCTAGATATATATATATATATATATATATATATATATATAGATATAAATATAATAGGGGGTTCGCCCCTGCTCGCTTTGCTCACCAACTCCCTCGACCTGCGCTAGGCGCCAGGCACTTCACGTCTCTGTCGCTCACGTTGTGAAGAAGGGGGCTGAACGCTCCTCCAAAACCCCCTTTTAAATGGTGATACAATGGAAAACAAATACCGTTTTTTTTTTTTTTTTAACCTCCTCTTTGCTCGATCAGCTGCTGGCTTGCTGCTGCTGCCGTGCCACGTGATCTGCATCTCGCGCCACACTTCGAACATTTAAAAGCCTGTACAGCAGCTGTCCTACTCTTTGTCTTTTATTTCCAGCCCCGGGCCTGGTTAAGTCTCGTCTCATGGGACATGAGTTCTTGATATTTTTTAGTTTATAATTTAAAAATGGAATAAGAATCTGAAAATCTAACAACATCACATTAAAGTTCAATACATTTTGAAAAGAATGATACCAAACATATATATGTAGGTTTTAAAATAAGCCCGATTTAAAGCGTGACATAAAAATGTCACATAAAATCGTTGCACAAAATCATTGCACTTTTAGGGTTAGGATTTTATATATATATATATATATATATATATATATATATATATATATATATATATATATATATATATATATATATATATATATACATATACATACATAGTGGAACCTCGGTTTGCAAGTAACTTGGTTTACGTGTGTTTTGCAAGACGAGCAAAAATTTTTAATAAATTTTCACTTTATAAACGAGCGAGGTCTTGCAGTACGAGTAGTATGTACTGTATACGCTTTGTCTGCTGAGCGTCATGTGATCACAACTGAGCTGATGGTCCTTCTCTCTCTCTCACTGTGGGATTGTGGGCAATCATCTCCAATTCTCCGTCTGAGTCGGCATGTCTCACTCATATAGTCAACATCCGTACGAGCGTATACTGTTTACTACAGCATTAGCATTGTGACTGTGTGTGCGCTCGTGTGTGTGTGTGTGCATGCGTGCGCTCGTGTGTGTGTGTGTGTGTGTGTGTATGTGTATGTGTGCTCGCGCGCGCTTGTGTGTGCTGTGACGTGCGAGTCCCCGTCTTGCACCCTAAAACACGAAGCTGAGTCTCAGTACTTTAGCAACACAAGCTTTATTCAGCTTGAAACAGCAACAGCGCGGTTATTTATACACAGACACAGCAGTCAGGCAGGGCCCTGCACATTTATAATGTTCCTAATTCCTTGTATCACCCATTGACGGCAGGCGCTTATAGCATGTCCGCGATCTTTTCGGATTCGCTTTTACAGAGAACTGCTACAGCGCTGGGAGACTGTGGTTGCTTTGGGACGCTCTTCCGCATGTTGTCCCGTTGGGTGCAATTCCACAAGAGTTTAGAAACTCACTCACATCAGCCATGATTCTTTTCAAAGGTAAAGTGCAAGTTAATTTGTTTTATGTATTTTTACTTTATATTTTGTATTAATAATTTTTATATGAATAGTTTTGGGTTGTGGAACAAATCATCTGAGTTTCCATTATTTCTTATGGGGAAATTCACTTTGATATACAAGTGCTTTGGACTACGAGCACGTTTCCGGAACGAATTATGCTCGCAAACCGAGGTTCCACTGTATATGGAGTAGATATATATTAAATATACTAGCTGTCCCCCGTGGCTCCACCTGGATAGCAGTGAAGCAGGACAAACTAAGTGGAGGCAAGGTACACTCCAAAACGTGGCCACACATCTGTTATCTAATAGCCGTCTCCACCTGCGTAGTACTGAAGCAGAACAAACTTTAAAAATCAATAAACAAACAGGTATCACTAGCTAAGTGGAGGCAATGTACGCTCCAACACACAGAGGTAGAGTGACGCGAACGGAGGCTGGCGCGTGAGTGAGGAGGACCCTGCCTGGCTCCCCATTCCTGACGTCCTGCTTCCCTCTCCCCTCGGCCCGCAGCCTCTGTCCCGGATTACCGCAAATATATCGCTCCTGTAAGCGAACAATGATTCTTAGTGCGATCAGAGAAGTCGCAAAATCATCGGAATGTTCAAGCAAATTCTAGAAAGAAAAAAAAAACTAAATCTGTTAAGTAGTTCTGTCGTTCGCTAGCTAAGCAGATGTAAGATAGGCCCCCAGGCTGGTGCGTGAGTGAGGAGGGTCCCGCCCCCCTCCCCGAGGCCCGCTGTGTGTCTCTCAGATTCATGCAAGTAAATCGGCACCACAAGCAAACTGTGATTGTTAGCGCAATGAGAGAAGTCTGAAATCAACAGGAATGTTCAAGCAAATTATAGAAAAAAACCCAATCTAAATCTGTGAAGTAGTTCTCTTGTGAAAACCGGACAGACAGACAGACGTTGGATTTTATATATACAGGGGGTCCTCGGGTTACGACACAGTTCCGTTCCTACAACAGTGATGTAACCCGAAGCCTAAGTCACTTACCTATCCTAACCCATTTTCAAAATCATAATCTAGAACATAAAAACACAACTAAGCCACAGAAAAAGGAAAAGGACATAAATATACTGTACTGTACGCTGTACTGTAGTAACAGAAAAAATAAGTGTAAAAAAAATTCTTTAAGTTTTTATGGGAGTGAGCGTTGTAAACTTGAAACATCGTATGTCGAGACGTTGTAACCTGAGGACCCCCTGTATAGAGATGTACAGTATATAAAATGCTATGGTGTGTCTGTCCGTCACACGATTATTCGCAAATTACTGGGGCTAGAACTTTGACATCTTGGTCTTAATCAAAAGCTAATAACCTGATATGTTCTGGATATTTAAAAAAATATCAAATAACAGCAACCAGCTGGCCATGACTTCTTGTTGTGTGTTTATGGCAAAGTGGTCGTGAAACCATGTGATAATCACTATAATGGCAAAAAGAAAAAGAAGGGTGATGACATCTGTTGAGCGCTAAGCACATTGCAAAAGGTGATTTAATGATCAAGGATGACAAAGAAGCCACATTGCTGAAGAACACAGAAAAGCAAGAAAGGATCCTGGATATAACATTTTTAGATTGCTGTCCTTTATGGCTACCAGATTGACACTAAGTGTCTTGAGGTCATGTGTTTACAGCAAAGTGATCGAGAAACCAAGTAATAACGAAAGTAATGGCAAAAAGAAAAAGAAGAGCAATGATATCTGCTGAGCATCAAGCAAACTGCAGAAGGCAATTAAGTGACAACGAATGAGAAAGAATAAGCAAACAAGACACTGAAGCTCATAGAGAAGCAAGAAGCACTCCTGAATATACTGTACATGTAGCCTGATATGTTCATTTATTCAAAAAAATGTTGGGTGTGGTAACCTGGTGGCCAGAAACATTTTTTTTGTAATAAGAAACACGGCCCCTGCAAGCCCATCTATTAATAATCATCCAGGACACAGTGCTTATACACTTGATTATGAATTCTGAACAAGTTAGTATTTTATTTCTTGATCATTGAACTTTATTAAATGTAAATAAGGGACATCAAAGTGACCTGTGGTCAGGTGTTTATGGCAAAGTGATTGCAACACCAAGTGATTACCACCATAACGGCAGAAGGAAAAAGAAGAGCAATGATATCTGCTGAGCGTCAAGTAAATCGCAGAAGGCAATTAAGTGATGGAGAAAGAGAGAGAATAAGAAGGCAAGACGCTGATCCACATTGACAAGCTAGAAGTAATCTTGGATATCGAGCAAATTGAATAAGCTGCAGACAAACACAATGGCTGATAGGTGGGCAAAGGCGAAGTCCAGGATACGAGACAGAAAAATGCATGGCAGCGATCGAGAAGACTGTCCGTTAGTCGAAACTTCAAGTGTAGTGAAAGCATCCTTAATTTCAATGTTTGTTTGAAGACCACCGCTTAGCAAAGTTACATCAGCGATATGATTAACATCATACTGTATGTTTTAATGGTGAAAACAAAAAAACGTGTTGCCAAAAATTGAAAAGATCTGCTTGCTGTTGATGAGCCACCAGAAGTAACTGTTTAGAAAAGTACCAACAGCTCCTTATCTTTAACTTGGTATTTATTTTCTTTTTATTTTAGGACCATAGGTTTGTGTGTTTTACTACTTGTTATGCATAAAAAAATTTGCCAGTAAGTCATATTTGACGCGAGTAAGGAGTGCGTCCCCATGGTGAGCTGGTTACCTGTCTGTTGGCACAGGCCTACTTGTCAGAATGGTGCTTTTTTATTTTAGCAGGACTTCCACTAATGTCTAATCTTTTTTTTTTTTCCTTCCCCTTTTCTCCTTTCTTTTACTTCCTGCAGGGTGAGCGAGACTGTCGGGCCCTTCAATCGGCATGGCAACACAGGCCTATGTAGCAGAGCTGCAAGCCAGTCAGCAGCAAACCCAGCAGGGAGGTGGCACAGTGCAGGTTCAAGTCCAGGCCCAGGCGCCACCCGCCCCTACACAGTACGTGGCGGAGCTGCAGAGCGCCCAGGCACCAGCCCAGGCGGCCCCCCAGCCCGTGGCCCAGAAGCAGCCAACGGCCCAGCAGTACGTGACTGAGATCCAGAGCTCCTCTCCTCAGCCAAATGCTAGCCAGCCTACCCCGCAATACATTGTGGTCACAGTGACAGGTAAGGAACTTTCAAAGGCACTTGATTCTCCGCTCCTGGTCGCACCTTATCAACCATCGCCACACATATGAGTAGATTATACTTTATTTGTCCCCAAGGGGAAATTATAATTTTACAGAAGCTCCAAAAATAAATAAAATAATAAAAACAAACAATAAAAAAACACACATAACAACTTCTGGCTTGGATCAAGATAGGGCAGCATCTGTCCAGAGTGTGTAGATTGTGTAATCAGCTGCAGACAGTGGAGCATGTATTATTAATATCTCTCTATTATATAAAAATACTCCTTCGACGCGATGAGACTTTTTGGAAGAGAGAGTTTTTTCAAGTCCCACGAGACTTTGGCTATGAGATTTTTTCAAGTCCCGCCCTCCTCTCAACCATTTCCAGTTAACGGCCCACGCCCACAGTCCTCTCACCTCTCATTCGTGTGAATGCTTTTGCCAGACACAGTTCCTGCGCTCTCAGCTCTTATATATTTTAACGTTTTCCTCACTAAAGAATTTCATCACGAAGGGTTATCAACAGAAAAAATGAGTACATGAGCAATCCTAGCACCGAGAAATGAGGAAGTCAAACAAATTAACGGGCAAAAATGTCGATCGGTTACACGGCAGATTGGTTAAATGCGTATCAATAGACTCTGCTGAAACAGTTGGTGGTGATGATGCGGAAGATGAAAACTTCAACTTACAATATCACAGAGAATATCTACAACCGTTAACACCGTCTGGTCTTCCTCCGCACGAATTACTGTAGAAAGAAGGACGTATCCAAGAAAGGTAATGTAGTACATTCCCGCGGATAACTTTAGACAACAAAGGAGATCTTGATATGCCATTCGTATTAAAACGTTAACAGTTTCCAGTTGGAATAGCTTTTGCAAAGACAATTAACAAATCTCAAAGCCAAACAATTGAAAAAATCATTTTATTTAAGAGACAGAAAGAAACAAAATTCAATCACGGGCAGTTATACGTAAAAAGTATTTGCGTGTTCATTTCAAAGCCAAACAGAACGAAAACGTATAATGCAACGAACACCTCTAACGCAACATGAAACATAATTTTCTTTCAATTTATTACGTTTTACTATTCTTTAATATGGTTAATTACTTGCTGTAATCTGCGGTGGGCTGGCGCCCTGCCCGGGGTTTGTTTCTTGCCTTGCACCCTGTGTTGGCCGGGATTGGCTCCAGCAGACCCCCGTGACCCTGTAATTAGGATATAGCAGGCTGGACAATGGATGGATGGACTCGCTGTAATGTAAAATAGTTAGGTCTATTATGCATATGTAACAATTCCCATGAAAATAAATATCTGTTTAAATTGTACATCCGCATTCCCATATGCGAGTGGTAGAACCGCAAAGAGGCTAGCGCATAGCACAGGCCCCGGGAGTTGGCGAGTGAAGTGAGCAGGGGGCAAAGGCCCCTAGTATTATTAAATTACAACGAGGTCAACATCTTAAATTCCTGGGAATGGGTAAATTGACATTAGATCAATTAATAAGGGACGGAGATGGGTGTAAACTGATTCATAGAGCCATATGTAAATTTCCCATTGGGATTAATAAAGTATCTATCTATCTATCTATCTATCTATCTATCTATCTATCTATCTATCTATCTATCTATCTATCTATCTATCTATCTATCTATCTATCTATCTATCTATCTATCTATCTATCCATCTATCTATATTCAGTTATTTAAAAACTATTAGGTTATTTGAGAGCATTTAATTAGAAATAGAGGTTTTTTGAGTCATAGTTTTTATTTTTTCGTTCCCCTTTCTGCATCACACTCCATTCCAGTAGGTGGCAGTAATGCACCTTAAGTTGGTTTGCCAACCGCCATTAAACAAAAGAAGAAGAAAAAGAAGAACAGCAGCTGCTACTGACAATACAGCCTTACATCAATAAGATGAGGGCAGACCTGCTCGGATTGTGCCGCATGTTTATATTTAAAGGCATTAATATTTGGATAGAGCAGGGTCCTGGAATAGAACAGGCCTTGACACCTTCTTTGAAGCCACCAGCCGTAAGAATGATTCATCAAAAAGACATTGGTACAGAGTGAATCGTTTCTGTTGCCAGGGTGATATGAGTACAGAGTGAGACAGTCAGGGTGATGCAGCTTACTCTCCCGGGCAGTGACATGAACGAATTCAGTCCATAATTCAATGCATGGATCATACGTTTAGTTTTAATTATACTATGCTCTCTTTTTCATCAGTGCACATTTACAGACATCTACAGTCCTCCTGCACATTCCACTCAGTCCATCCATCCATCCATCCATTTTCCAACCCGCTGAATCCGAACACAGGATCGTGGGGATCTACTGGAGCCAACCCCAGCCAACACAGGGCGCCAACCCACCGCAGGTCACACACACACACACACACACACACACACACACACCAAGGCCAATTTAGAATCGCCAATCCACCTAACCAGCATGTCTTTGCACTTTGGGAGGAAACCCACGCAGACACGGGGAGAACATGCAAACTCCATGCAGGGAGGACCCAGGAAGCGAACCTGGGTCTTCTTACTGCGAGGCAGCAGCGCTACCACTGCGCCACTGTGCTGCCCCCAACTCAGTGCAGTGAGCATTAAAATAACATCTCAATATATATAAAATCCAGCATCTGTCTGTCTGTATGTCTGTCCGCTTTTCACGAGAGAACTACTTAACGAATTTAGATCGAGTTTTCTTCTATAATTTGCTTGAACGTTCCGGTTGATTTTGTGACTTCTCTCATCGCACTTTCACTTTCGGTACTGATTTATTTGCACAAATCCAAGAGAGAGGCTGTGGGCCGAGGGGTGGGGCCCTCTTCACTCACGCGCCAGCCTTGGGGTGTATCTTACCTCCGCTTAGCTAGTGAACAAGAGAACTCCTTAACGGATTTAGATCGGGCTTTTTTTCTAGAATTTGCTTGAATGTTCCGGTTCATTTCGCAATTTCTCTCATCGCTCTAAGAATCACAGCTCGCTTGCAGGAGCGATATATTTGCGCTAATCCTAGACAGAGGCTGCGGGACGAGGGGAGGGGGAAGTGGGACGTCAGGAGTGGGGAGCCGGGCGGGACCCTCCTCACTGCCCTGTTTCACTTCTACGCAGGCAGGGCTGCGGGGGACAGCTAATATTACAATATACCAACTTTTGTCAGAACACAACCAAGTAACATTGAGCTGGTTAGCTGACACCTGTTAAACATTATACTGGCATGAGAATGTTAACAAGCTTACCTTGGCAATCATAAGGGAATTTTTCCATGAAAATTATACAGCCTTTGTCTGTTTTTGATGCTTTCGACGTGTGGTGCTTTTCAATAGACTTCTTATATTGAAAAAATCGAATTCTGCAAAGGAAAGGAGAGAGCTGGAATAAGCAAAATATTCTTGACTGACTGACTTAATAGGAATACGTCATTTTACAATACAGTAATAGTCCAACAAGCAGGAATAGTACATACAGATAGATATATAAGAAAATAAGGTATTGGGGATAATTTACTATTTTAAGTATATGTACTATTGTATTTTTTTATTGTTCTTCTTTACCTTCTCTTTGTATTACTGTGTAAATACAGTGGGTTCCGAAAGTATTCAGACCCCTTTCTCTTTTCCCACATTTTGCAATATTGCAGCTTTGTGCAAAAATTATTTAAAGGAAGTTTTCCCCTTCACATTAAGAGTAACACTCAGTACCCCCAGAATGACAGCAAAGCAGGATTATAGAAAGTTTTGTAAATTTATTAAAAGTGAAAAAAATGAAATAACACAATGAGACAAGTAATAAGACCCCTTTACTCAGTACTTAATTAAAGTAACCATATTAAAAAGGTAGCACTAGCCACACTAATTCAGGGTGTTCGTACGAAATGTAATGATTTACTACATGAGGTAGAAGAAACAAGAACAATAGAACAATTGAGACAAGAACAGGCCATTCACCCCAACAAAGCTCACCAGTCAAATCCACTTAATTCTTCTAAAAACACATCAAGTCGAGCTTTGAAAGTCCCGAAAGTCTTACTGTCTACCACACTACTTGGTCACTTACTCCACGTGTCTGTGTTTCGATGCGTAAATAAAAACTTCCTAATGTTTGTGTGAAATTTACCCTTCACAAGTTTCCAACTGTGTCCCCATGTTCTTGATGAACCCATTTTAAAATAACGGTCTGGATCCACTGGACTGATTCCCTTCATAATTTTAAAACACTTCAGTCAGGTCTCCTCTTCATCTCCTTATGCTTAAACTGAGAAGGCTCAGCTCTTTTCATCTTTCCTCATAACTCCCATTGTGTATTCAACTCTCACATTTTGACATTTTGATTTCCTACGTGTCGTACTTTACATTTACTGACATTAAATTTCATCTCCTGTGGTCCTGAATCAGCCTTGTCACTCTTCTCTGGACCTTTTCTAGTGCTGTTATGTCCTTTTTGTAGCCTGGTGATCAAAA
This sequence comes from Erpetoichthys calabaricus, assembly GCF_900747795.2. NCBI lineage: Eukaryota > Metazoa > Chordata > Cladistia > Polypteriformes > Polypteridae > Erpetoichthys > Erpetoichthys calabaricus. The sequence continues at coordinate 6,786,462 of NC_041410.2, read as the reverse complement.
CTACACCCAGGACTCCAGATGAGGCCTCACCAGTGTGTTATAAAGCCTGAGCAGAACCTCCTGTGACTTGGACTCCACACATCAAGGCGCTATATAACCTGACATTCTGTTAACCTTCTTAATGGCTTCTGCCCACTGTCTGTCAGTTGATCGTGTCGAGTCCACTACGACTCCTAAGTCCCTCTCATGAGGTGTACTCTTGATTTTCTGACCTCCCATTGTGTATTCAGACCTCACATTTTCACTTCCTATGTGTCATTCTTTACATTTACTGACATGAAATTTCATCTGCCACAAATCTGCCCAGGCCTCTGAACACTTTCTGCCAGTCGATAGCTTAGAGTCCACTATGACCCCTAAATCCTTCTCATAAGGTGTACTCTTGATTTTCCGACTGCCCATTGTGTATTGAAACCTCACATTTTCACTTCCTATGTGTAACTCTACATTTACTGACATTAAATTTCATCTGCCCAGGCCTGTATGCCCTCCAAGTCCCTCTGTGATAATTTAACGGATTCCAGATTATCTACTAATCCTATTTTGGTATCATCTGCAAACTTAACCAGCTTGTCACTTATATTCTTGTCTAAATCATTTATATATAGTATATTAAAAATAGAATAGCTACATCAGATATTTGAAATATTAAAATGTATGCTTCAAAATTTAAATGTTTAAGTCTAAATATTCTCGAATTGTAAATAGAAATTTGTCATTTGTCACCCTCTGACAGAGGACTGTTAAGGGTTAAAAGTTGGGAGCATGCGTTGCCACACACATCACACGACAAACCACCTGGATTGGGACCCAAGGGCAGCGGGTGACACCTCAGCACCACACTGAACAGTGGGAGATTTTTTTAATTTTTTTTTCACACAGTGGCTAGAGTGCCAATCCTGCCACCAACACCCATGTTTTCCCTGTAAGTTGCAGGGCTGAATGCAGATTAATGTCATATGCAGGACGAAAGTGATTGCCGGTTAAGGGCCTTGCTCAAGAGCCCAATGGAGTAGATTCACCCCTGGCATTTACGGGATTCGAACTGGCTGGCGCAGATCCCTAGCCTCAGAGCCACTTCTCCGCCCTATAGTGGGATAGATCGTTAATAAATAAATAGATCTGGGGAGGATGAAAGCCACTATCTAAATCAAGTGGACTGTATGGTAATCTGGTGCAATAAAAACTCTCTCAGTCTGAATGTAACAAAGACCAAAGAAATGATATTTGATTTTAAGAGACAGAAATCTGTATGTTCACCTATTGTAGTTCTGGGAGAGGAGGTAGAAATAGTGAATGAATATAAATACTTAGGAACTTACCTAGATAACAATCTTAACTGGAATACAAATACAAAAATAATTATTTTCTAAGTGCAACCAGCGCTTATTTCTCCTCCATAAACTCAAACTATTTAAAGTAGACAAGGACCTCATGTTGTCCTTCTATCGCAGTCTGATCCAGTCTGTGATCACTTTCAGTTTCATTGCCTGGTTTAATAATCTGACAAACCAAAACTCAAAAAAGCTCCAGCAGATTACGAAGTATGCAGCTAAAGTTATTGGGGCTGATGTAGATGATTTGACTAGTGTGTGTCAGAGGGCAATGTTAAAGAAACTGGAAATCATCTCAACTGATGAGGGACATCCATTACATGTAGAACTAAACTTCAGTAAATCAGGAAGGATAGTTGCTTAGAAAACCCACACAAATCGCTCCAGAAACTCCTTTCTGCCTAGTGCCATACGACTTTTCAATAAGAAATATCGGAGATAATGTTTAAGGTTTTGATATATATCCTGTTACCTTTTTTTTTTGGTATAGATATGTTTTATCTAACTGCCTTACCTTAACCTTTCTTATTTCTATTTGTATGTTTTATTTCATTCTGTCTGTTACTTGTTATTAGATGCAACTGAGAAGGCAAATTTCATGTTTTCCTGTGTAAACATGACTAAATAAAGAAACCTAACCTAAACCTAACCTAAATGATCAAACATTAAATCATACTCATAATCACTGACCTTGAAATATTCTAAAATGATACCCTGCATGCTTATGTTTGAAATGTGTCATTTTTAACCTTCTGGAAGTGGGTGGCTCTGAGCAGGCTGGGACCACCAATAAAGAATCAAATATCAAAATTTGTCTCATATTCATGGTCAGCCGCCTCGATATAGCATAAAACGTCACTCCACCAATCCCCAGCTTTTCAAACTTTTGTGAAAAGCAGTAACTTTGACCCCTGGTACCCCATTAGGGGGTGAACCCCTGGGGTGGATTGACGTGGCCTGCACAACTTCAAGTCCTTCTGATCATTCTTGCTGAGGACACCTGTTGTGATGAAGGTGTCATTTTCTGCACAACATGTGGTCTAAACATGTGTGTTCTTCAGGTGTAGGGGACCGAAATTGGGGGAACTCCCCGAAACGTTTGAAGTCTGTCATAAACAGACGTCAAGACGAGTCAAACGGTTTATCATATGTGGGTGTTTTCTTGTACAGGAGGCTCCGGACAAATAAAACTGAAATGATTTTTATGAATACAGAGCAATATTTGAACAAAAGTGAAACTGAAAACTAACACCCCAAAAAACATGATTTATAAATACACCTCTAAAAAGGAGTAAAGAATTGTAAATGGAAAATAATCGCGACATCTTTACTGTCACTAAGTAGCAGAGGTGGCCCTGTGCTGTTTAATAGACAACAAGATCCTGTCCTCCGGCCATGCCTGGCTGATAATTTTATAGACGGGTCTGTTCTGAGTGGTCCTGTCATTTCAGTTCCTGCCTGACACTACAACTTGGAACACATCCACCAGTCACTTTCGTAAAGAGTTTACGGCCACCCCTGATGTAACCACATGTGCTTTCAATGTCACTCGAGTCATTTATGAGAAATGCTTCCCACACAGAATCCAGAAATGAGTGACGAGATGATCTGCTGTCATTATGAAGACATCTGGGGCTGTTCTAGAAAACAATAGGCCAGTAGTTAAGATGCCTACATTTATGCCCACCCAGCCAGCACTGAGCGCTAGGAGAAATTACCGAGATGTAGGGTCATCACTGCTGTGTGTGAAATTTTTAGCTGTGTGTGCTAGACAACGTGCAACATGTCCATGTCACATTTTTCTGGTGCCATGATTAGCCAGTAGAACTACCTACCCATTAATACTGGATGGGCCTGCCGCTGGGGATTAAGTGGGAGTATAAATTCCATGCTTTACAATATCTATATTACTAAACGAAGGTTGTATATATGCACGGATGCCAGACGCCAGAAGCAAGCCGTGCCGAAAGTGCATGCGCACAGCGCCACAGAGTCAAACCCAGCGGCATCCCAGAGTCAGTAGGTGGCGCCCAAACAACACAACCTGTAAACTAAAGTTGAGGTAAAGTGTGCACGCCAGGTTGTATATATGCACGGATGCCAGAGGCCAGAAGCAAGCCGTGCACAATACAACCGCCGCCTGAACGCAAACGCGCACACCACCACATATACCACCTTCGTTTAGTAATGTAGATCTCCAAGCCCGGATCCGCCGCCATGGTCACTTCAGCACGCGAATCCGCCACCGTCAGCAAACGACTTCTAGCTAACGACACAGCCATAGAAAAACAAAAATGAGACCGCATGGATAAAAACAGTAAACGCAGGCGCCTACAGCGCGCTTCTGAAACACCAGAACCAAAGGAGTCACGGCTCCAAAAAGAAATTACTTTAGTACAAATACATTTATTTAATTAAATGAAAACTTTCCCACCCTCCATGATTTTTCATCCCTCCAAAGATCGGAGGGAACAGAAAGTGATTGCCATTCTTGGATTTGGGATTCTTTCGAGAATCGGGGGTTTACTGGTTAATGTAGAATTGGGAATGCCATAACTCTAAAATGGTGGCATCCGTATACAAGCAAAATGTCGTCACGAGATAACATGAGCAAATTCCAAACTTTTAAGAGGCCACTCCTAAAAGATATAAAATCAGAAATTAATTCTGTGAGGTAAAAAAAAAAAAAAAAACAGTAAGGATACAAACTCCATCCATCCGCCCGTCCAACTTCTAGTGCTTTTCCAGGTCACGGGGCAGCAGACTAAGCAATGAAGCTCAGACGTTCCCTTTTCCCACCAACTCCTCGTGGAGGATACCAAAGCATTCCCAGGCCGGACAAGAGATTTCATCATTCCAGAGTGTCCTAGGCCTGCCCTCTGGTCTCCCTCCGATTGAACAAGCCCAAAACACTTCTGCAGGGAGGCGTCCTAATCGGATGCCCAAACCTTTCAATGCGGATGAGCAGCGGTTGGACTTTGAGCTCCTCCTGAATGTTTGTAAGGCTGCGCCTACAGTGACCCCCAAGCAAATGAAGCTCATTTTTGCTGCTTGTAGCCACAATCTAGTTCACTTGGTCACTTCCCAAAGCTCATTGGGACTAGAGAGAGTGATTCAGGTGGCAGAACAGTGCACCAGATCTGATCTACTGTCCCTTCAGGATATTTATACCAGGAGTTGCAGAACCAGAGCACCTAGGATCATCGGAGACTCGTCTCACACCAGTGACTATCTCTGTTCGGTCTGCTGAAGTCAGGCAAACGCTTTAGGAGTGTTATGGCCGAAACAGACAGTGTTATGTCCACAGGCCACAAGACTTCTTAACGTGGACATGCCACCACAAATTCTTTGCCTTCTGGCTCAGCTCACCCCTCACCACGACTGACTGCTACCACATCCACATACCTGCTGACAATCCACCTGTTGATCTCTTGGTCCCATCTTCCCTCACTTATGAAGAAGACCCTGAGATACTTAAACTCTTCCACTTGAGGTTCCACATCCTCCCCAACCACTCCAAGCTTTTCTGGTTGGGAATCAGGATGCAAATACCATCCCAAAAAGCCACAGAAAATCAAGCAAAAGTGAAACATGAAAATGGCTGCCATTGCCATGTTTGAAAAGATTTGTCATTTTTTTTTTTTTTTTTTGCTCCTAACTGCTGCCTTTTCTGTCAGTATTTTCATTCCAACAAATGGTGCCTTTCCATCTGGTCATTTATAACTGAAGTAAGGAAAACAGAAGTTCAAGATCAGGTAATAGTTCTACTCACTAATGATGGCGCTGGAGGGTGGTGACGTGTTTCGTGTTAATTAGCACAAGTAGGTAAGAATTTCACTGGACTCTGCACGTGTCACAACACTGACCCTATCACCAATGGACAAATGCGTCGTGTCGACTGCCAGTCTGCCAATGGGGGTGCCCAACTGGTGTTTACTGCCACCTAATGGTCTGGTGGAGTTCCACTGGTGTCGTTTATTCTCGCATTGAAGCATCCACTGCAAGGTTGCAGATCTCCTAGGCGTGGGCCTTGGGTCACCACCTGACCGTCTGCCAGCTCCCATTCCTGCCTTTCCTCCATTTCTGTTCCCTGACGAACAACACCCCCGAAAATAGGGTCTTCTGCCCTCTAGTGGCCCTGTCTTTATGTGCAGAGGTGCTTTTCCCTTCTTTGGGGAAGTGTCTGCTGCTATCCTGAGGTTTGGTGACCCCCAAAACAGTCACTCAGAACTCTATTTTCACCCTGCTTATTTTATTTTGTTTCCACTTTGTGCACCGTAGTTGTTTTGGGCTGCTGGGACGGCGTAGCTACTAGCTAACCAGATGAGCTTGATGGGCCGAGTGGGCTCCTTTCATGTGTCAAATTTTCTTGCCACTTTCATTCTTGAGCCTATAAACCAAGAGTGTTACTTTGTGTAGCGCTATCCATTAGACATCATGACAGCTGCCCTAAACCTGCCCGATGGTAAACTAAAAACCCCCCTCTTGCACAATCTGCAATTCTGGCCAACGTCCCAATCAGCCTGTTTAGGTGGGCACATCCCCAGTTTACACTTGGTTCAATCAGAGTTCACCAGTGTGCCACAATCCTCCCCCAGGGACTCCAATCCAAATTCCAAGAGGCAAGATGGAGGAAGGTGCAGTACTTATTCTTTTGGTGGACCCCTGCCCAGGACGACTGGTCTGCTAGCTGCCTCTTATGATATTAATAACCGCTTCCTCAGTCTAAATGCAGCGAGAGATGGAATATCAAGCGGTGTTTGGTTGCTCACTTGGCAGCTCCTCTTCTTCACCTCCTCACAGAAATGCTCGGTTTAAAAGACTCGCTAAGTCCATATGTTAGAGGCGAAGACAAACGGTGGACTGTGGAGTGGGCCTCTGGTGACAGCTGTGTGGTCACGGCCGAGGCTCACCTTCACTTTTACTGTGAACCCTAATGGTGGCTACGCTGGGTTTCCTACTCTTTGTATTTCAGAAAAAAAAAATAAGAGTCTGATCTGCAAGAAATCGACAGGCCGCCTTTTATCTGTACAGTTCTGCCGTGAAGTGTGTATTGTGTGCGCAGCTGCATTTATTTTGCTTCAGACACAAAAGCAAAAAATAAATAAAGGGGGGGGGGTAATCAAAAGGAATTCTAGAAATTATCTATCCGGCATTCCTTAATCATGAATTGTTTAATAACAGGAAATAAAAAAGTATGAGAGTGTCATCAACAGATAGGCGACAGACAAACTTAAAAGATTCTTTCAATATGGTGGACTTCCGGTAGGAGACAGCAGCGCTCCTACACCCCCTCAGTATCAACGGGACCGCAGTGCAGAGGGTGTGCAGCTTCCTATATCCAGGCATTCGCAACAGGGAACATATTCAGGGGTGGTGCGGTGGTAAGGAGACCTGGGTTCACTTCCCGGGTCCTCCCGGCGTGGAGTTTGCATGTTCTCCTCGTGTCTGTGTGGGTTTCCTCCCACAGTCTAAAGACATGCAGGTTAGGTACATTGGCGATCCTAAATTGTCCCGTGTGTGTGCTTGGGGCGTCCTGCGGTGGGCTGGCACCCTCCCCGGGATTTGTTCCTGCCTTGCGCCCTGTGTTAGTTGGGATTGGCTCCAGCAGACCCCCCGTGACCCTGTGTTAGAATATATAACGGGTTGGAAAATGACTGACTGACTGAACATATTCAAGAGCAGGCCAAAAAGGCGAGGCAGCATCTCTGCTATCTGAGACAGTTGAGGAAGTTTTGGGTCTCTCCGGTGATCCTTTTTACTCTGGTGCTGTAGGAAGAGTCTAGACTCACAACGTCACCTCCTGGTTTGGGTACAGATGTGTACGGGACATTAAGGAACTACAGTCAAGGCCAAAAGTTTGGAGAATGACCCCAGTGTTGGTTTTCACAAAGTTTGCTGCTTCAGTGTTTTCAGATCTTGTTGTCAGATGTGTCTCTGGTACACTGAAGTAGAATTACAAGCATTTCAGAAGTTTCACAGGCTTTGATTGACAATGACATGAAGTTTATGTGCAGAGTCAATATTTGGAGTGTTGGCCCTTCTTTGTTTTTCAACACCTTTGCAATTTGCCCTGGCAGGCTGGCAATCAGCTTCTGGGCCCAAACCTGACTGATGGCAGCCCATTCTTGCCAAAGGAATGCTTGGAGTTTGTCAGAATTGGTGGGTTTTTCCCCTCTTGACGATTGACCACAAGCTCTCAATGGGTTTAAGGTTTGGGGAGTTTCCTGGCCATGGACCCAAAATTTCGATGTTTTGTTCCCCAGTGGTGGCTCGGAGGTTAAGGATCTGTGCTGGTATCCAGAAGGTTGCCGGTTTGAATCCCCGTCACTGCCAAAAGAGATCCTACTCTGCTGGGCCCTTGAGTAAGACCCTTAACCTGTAATTGCTCAAGCGGCGCTGTACAATGACTGACCCTACATTCTGACCCCAAGGGGTATACGAAAACTAACAAATTCCTAATACAAGAAATTGTATAAGGTGAAATAAAGAACAAAAAAAAAAAGCCACTTAGTTATCACTTTTACCTTATGATCTGGTGCTCCATCATAATAATAATAATAATAATAATTCTTTGCATTTATATAGCGCTTTTCTCACTACTCAAAGCGCTCAGCAATTGAGGATGTGAGTTCCAAAATCTGCTAATTACACCTTTTGGTAAAATTTAGTGAACTTGTGATTGTGACTTTTCATGTAGTTGGTCATGCGCCGAAAATATGTTTGAGCTTCCAAACCTGCTAATTGCAACAGTGTAGCGCTATAGTTTTAGGGATGTAGTTTCAAAATCTGCTTACGGACCCAGATTTTCCTATTTATCTCCAAAATTTATCTTTTGTACTTAGCTGATTTTTGGAACTGAGCTCTTCAATTGCAGGTTAAGGGCCTTGCTCAAGGGCCCAATAGAGCAGAGTCCCTTTTGGCATTTACGGGATTCGAACCGGCAACCTTCCGATTGCCAGTGCAGATCCCTAGCCTCAGAGCCTCCACTCCACATGTTGGTCACCAAACAGTTCTTGGATGGTTGGGAGATGTTGCTCTCGGAGGATGTTTTGGTCCCATTCTTTATTCATGGCTGTGTTCTTAGGCCAAATGGTGAGTGAGCCCACTGCCTTGGCTGAGAAGCAACCCCACACATGAATGGTCTCCGGATGCTTTACTGTTGGCACAGTGACACAGGACTGATGGTAGCGCCTCTCACCTTTTCTATTTTCCGGATGCCCCCAACAATCAGAAAGGGGATTTATCAGAGAAAATGACTTGACCCCAGCAGTCCAATCCCTGTGTCCTTTACAGAATATCAGTCTGTCCCTGATGATGTTCTTGGCTTCTTTGCTGCCCTTCTTGACCCCCGCCAGGCCATCCTCTAAAAGTTTTTGCTTCACTCACAGCTGTCTGCTGCCATTCCTGAACAAGCGCTGCCCTGCTGGTGCCTGCAGCTGAGTCAACATTAGGAGGTCCTGGCACTTGCTGGACTTTCTTGGGCACCATGATGCCTTCTTCACCTCTCTAGTGTAACTCAATCATCATGACAGGGTGATCTCCCGCATTGTCCTCTTCGACACTCTCACCCGTGTTAACGAGAGGATCACTGAAGTGACGTCAGCAGGTCCTTTTGTGGTAGGGCTGACAAGCTGTGGTTTTTTGGTATGAAGTTCATTTTTATAACTGCAAAGTGGGACTTTGCAGTTAATTGCCATTCATCTGATCACTCTTCAGAACATTCTGGAATCGATGCAAACTGCCATCATAAAAACTGAGGCAGCCAACTTTGTGAAAATTCATATTTGTGTCATTCTCCAAACTTTTGGCCACGACTGTATAGAGAGTGATCCGGGTGGCAGAACAGTTTTACAGTAAGCATCGTGTACTGTAAATTTCTTTCCATATTTTGTCTAATGTGAGCTTTGGCAGGTTAAGTCACTCTTACCAGCCATCCCTCCTTCACTTCAGAACAGGTAACCCACCTGAAGCTAAGCATTTTTGGGCCTGGCCAGTACTTGGATGGGAGACCATCTAGGAAAAGCTTGGGTTGTTGCTTAAAGAGGTGTTGGTGAGACGAACAGGGGGTCTGTGGTGCGGAGTCCCAGTGCAGAGATGGGGACACTGTGCTGGAAAATGGCGTCATCCTCTGGATGAGATGTAAAGCCGAGGTTGTCACTCTCTGTGGTCCTAAAAGATCCCTGGGCATCCTTTGAAATGAGTAGGTTATTACCCATTGTCCTGCCCAAATTGCCCACCCACCACGGCCTGTTCATTCTGGGGCCCCTAATCACCCCCTTCCTCAAATTGGCTAACTATCTCTGTCTCTCACCCCTTTACCACTTAAAAGCTAATGAGTGGGTGACTGTACTTGGTACAAAATGGCTGCCATCACATCATCCAGGTGGATGCTGCACATTGGTGGTCCCCGTCACTGCACTGGGGCATTGGGACTCAAACACAGACCACAGGGTAAGCACCCTGGTCTTGCTAACACCTCTTGCAGCAGCAACCCAAGCCACTTCCTAGTTGGTGTACTATTCAAATACTGGCCAGATGCCACAAGGTTAGCGTCAAGGGGTCCGGGGTTTAGTTTCACGGCGTGTAGCATCTAAATGACAGTTCTGAGGCGAGGACAGGCCACATGTGGAGGAGTGAAGCTCACTAAAGTTTAGGCCAGCTCCTCGCAGGTGGCCGCCAGCCATTTCTCCGCCAGAAATCGCAGGTGGGAAGTCTTTACCTGGCTGGCCTCGGCGGGCGCATGTGTGCGCATCTTTTTTTCCTTCCCTGCCCAATTTGATAGCCATGTTTATATGAACAGGGGCTTTTTATCAGCCCAGGAGATTAGCCCTCCAAGGCTGTGAGCCTCTATAAAAAGCTGGAAGATCCTGGTCTCTCGCCGCTGTGCTCGCTCCCAGATGCCAGGCGCACATTTCATTCAGCATCTTCCCATAATGTTTTACCAGAGCTGGCTGTGTAACATGGAGGGCTGGCGTAAGTACTGTGGTCTCGTTTTAAAAACATGGCCTTCTTTAAACGAATCAATAAACAGATGGATTGGGTTACTGGTGTTTTTGTGTCTGTGTGTGTGTGTGTGTGTGTGCTTTGTTTTTGTTGCGCAGACAGATGACACCCGTCGTTTTTCTCCAAAGCTGCTAGGGTAGTTTCATCGGTGGGCTCAGGAGGTTACCCAGTGAGACCCGCACTCTCATGCCAGGCATGAGGCTTGTAAACAAGCAGACGTACGCACACTCGAGGATTTATGTCGCCGTGCGCCACACATTTTCAGGCCGTCTCACCAGGTGACCTATTATTATTTTTCAGACAGCCATTGTGAGATCGTGATTGCTCGTCAGGGCAGGTGTTAGGTGTGCTTAGCGACTGCGTGGACCCTTGGCCGATGCCTGCCCGTACTGACGTGTCTGTTTTCTTTTTCTGCTCACCTTTGTCTCATTCTCTTGTGTTTCCAGAAGGTGCCTTGCGGCCCAGCGAGACGGTCTCTGACTCCGGCTCCCCGCCCACGGTGGTCCAGACTGGTGTTCCTACCCAGGTGGTGCAGCAAGTCTCGCAGCAGGTAAAGTAGTGCAAGCCAGCGTTCAGATCATCCATCTGTCCTTATTCTATAGAGTAGCTTTCATGGACCGCATCTTCACCACAGCACTCATAATATGATACAGGTTAAGGTCCAGGGACGTGCGGGATATCATCATCCACATCACCATTGTCTTCATACTATTATAAGTCTTTGTTATCATTGCACATATACAATGAAACTGCAGATGTACAATGAAATTGGATGCCAGCCAATCAGTGCAAAGCAAACAGGTTTTATAAAAACTGTAAGGACGTACACAGCGTGCCACACATAATTCTGCTGGTAGGAGATTGTGCCGACTGTAGACATTATTCATCCAGCAAAATGTCATTATGATGAAAAGCAACAGGTACACAAACAGAGCACTGCGCCACCGTGTCTATGCATGCCGCCACACTCCTAGAGAGACATTACAGTATATGGGGTCTTTTTGTCACATGTATAGAGTCCAGTGATAGTCTTACTTGCATGACCTAATCAACATGCAACACATCACCGTTCTTCATTCGACTTTAGCTGATGATGCCTATGTTGACAACATGCCAAGCAGGGTTGACCAGGCTGTCCAATACCAAGCAGCATCCCAGACGTGCCAAAGGACTAAGGACATTATTTCAGATTAATTTGGAGGGCATTATGGGTAACTGGGTTCGGTTTTCACTTTGCGGAGTTTGCTCTTCTTCTCCATGTGGGTCGAGTTAACTGGTTGCTCTAGTGTGAGTGAGGGTGCCCTGTGACAGACTGGTGACCCATCCAGAGTTAGTTACAGCATTCGACCTGACTGTAGCCTTGACATAGAATAAGTAGGATGAGATAATTAATGGCAGGCTGTAGTCATTCTGCCTTCACTGGTTTTTGATCATCCACAGGCACTAATATCTAAGTGTACCGCGTACCAGACGGGATAGGCCCCGACCTTGAATTGTGCGACAGTGTGTATATGAATGAAAATGTCAGGCTGCATCCGGTCACTGCCAACCTGCTAGCTGATGTGTTTAGCAAAAACTGAGGCTACTGAAGGCCTCCTTCACAATTACATGTAAAATCAGCCTGTCAGTAATAGTTATAGTGGTTTTCATAACGGGCGCCACAAGAAGATGCCATGCAAAGCAATTAACGAGTTTACAACACAAGAAGAGACCCAAAGGGTGGCACTGTACATCTTCACTCTCAACATGGTGGCATGGGGTCAGTATTTCCTCTTATTATTCTATTATTGTGTGTACAGTTGTGGCTCAGGCATTCTGTTTACAGTTACATTTACTGTTCTGTACCATTTTTATGTTGTATGATTCCTGGTGGAGCAAATTCATTTTTCCTTTGGAATCATCTATCTTATAGTGCGTTTCCTATCTATGTATCTATCTATTATATAGTGCCTTTCATATCTATCTTATAGTGCCTTTCCTATCTATTATATAGTGCCTTTCATATCTATCTATCTGTTATATAGTGCCGTTCCTATCTATCTATCTATCTATCTATCTATCTATTATATAGTACCTTTCCTATCTGTCTGTCTATCTGATAAATAGGAAAGGCACTAAATAATAGATGGATACAGATGAAAGACATTATACATCTGTCTATCAGATCTATCTATCAGATAGTGTCTTTCATATGTATACGTCTATTATATAGTGCCTTTCATATCTATCAGATAGATAGAGTATGAAAGGCACTATCCATCTATCTATCTATTAGATAATGCCCTTCAAATCTATTATATGGTACCTTTCATCTATCTATTTAACAATCAATCATAGTGGTGTCTTTCATATCTATCCATTTATCATACTGTACTTTTCTGATCTGTTTTATATAATTCATTGCATGTGTCTATTGTACAATTACAGTTTATATAGTGCCTTTTTAGATCTAGAATTCTTATATAGCACCTTTCACTTGTGTGTCTATCATTCTTATTCAGTGCCTTTCATATCTATCCTCTTATTATGTAGTACCTTTCACCTATCTAATATACTTTTTTTTTAGACCTGTTTTATATAGTGCCTTGAGATTTATGTATTGTGTAGTACTTTTCAGATCTGTCTATCATTCTTATATAGTGCTTTCCACTAGTATTATTATTCTTTCTTTGTGGGGCAGGCTTATTGTTAGTATCAGAAAACTACAAAACATCACACAAAGTCAAAAAACTTTTATATAGTGCCTTTCCACTATGAACACACCCCCTTACATTTGGCCACAGTGGTACGTTGGGTCATTTGAAAGGGCCACGCTCCAAGGATGGACTGAATAGGCGAGTCAGGGCTAGAAAGGGATGTCTCTAAACTTGTCCAAGGTTACCAGAAATTATCCAGAGATGTCAGGATGTATTCCAGCTTTGTTTTATATGGGATTTTTCAGAGTGTCATTATAAGGCCATGTACAGTACTGGCACTGACGCCCCTCTTTTCTCTTTTTTGTTTCCTGCAGCGCCTACTGGTTCAAGGAGACGTATCCGCCAAAGTGTCCGCAGTGACTCCCCTCCAGCTACCAGGGGTTCAGCAAGTCACAGTTCAGCAACAGGTAAGGCAGAAGGCAGGTTTGTATGGCTTAGACGTGTCTAATGTTGATGGCGATCAGAACAAAAAGGGCGCCACTAGAGGGGCAGCAGTCTATTTATGCCCACCACCAGTCTATTAAGGGAGAAATTCCTGTTTAACCCGCCTTGCCATATGGGTGCAGCAGAAAGCACCAGACCCAGACGAGTCCCGCTGGTCAGAAGATAAGAAAAGCAGTGATGGTTTTGCATGGGTTAGTGACAGGGTGGCACCACCAGGTTGTAAGCTTCATGTGTTGTTGATTTTATATAATAAACTCAGAGTCTGAAGGAAGTCCTGAAAGAGAGCTGACTCATAGCTGAGAAGGCACAAGTCTGAAATCTGATTTGAGAGAAGGCATAGGGAAATAAATAGCGCTGGCATCAATAGAGGCATTTGGAAAAAGTCGCAATGTGAAAGAAAAATAGTCTGTAAAAATAATGACATTATGAAATAAAACCAGTAACAATAAAATAATGACTTTGTCTCTCTATTATATAAAAAAATCCTGGGACAAGACAAGACTTTTTCAAGAGATTTTTTCAAGTCCCGCCCTCCTCTCAACCATTTCCAGTTAACGGCCCACACCCGCGGTCCTCTCACCTCTCATTCGTGTGAATGCTTTTGTCAGACATTTCCTGCTCTCTCAGCTCTTATAAATTTTAACGTTTTCCTCACTTTAAATTCACAATTTAACAAGACGTATTATGTCCAAATCTTATTGAAAGAATTTCATCATGAAGGGTTATCAACAGTAAAAATGAGTACACAGGCTATCGTAGCACCGAGAAACTAGGAAGTCAAACGAATTACAGTAATCCCTCACTTATCGCGGGAGACAGGTTCCAAGGCCGACCGCGATAACTGAATTTCCGCGAAGTAGGGACACTATATTTATTTAATTATTTAACGTGTATTTGGACGTTTTTAAACCCTCCCTGTATTGTTTACAACCCACCATTTACTCTATTTAAAACAGGGACAACTGCTAAACAATATGAAATTGGTAGATAAGTTTACACTTACTGTATAGCGAAGTACACGTAGCAGCTTGTAGGCGGTCATGACGTCGTCGACCTTGTTGCAAAGATTCCTAAAGCAGATTTCATCCAGACTACTGCCTTATCACGTCCACTTGCAACTCGTTTTGCACCCTGGTTAAAGGACACTGCGGCCGTAGATCTTATATGCTTTTCCTCCTTTTTAAATAAAAAGAATCGATGTCCTGCAGCGGTGTAGCTGTTCACTTCCTTCAACATATCCAAAACTTTTACCTTTTCTGCAATCATTTGCATCTTCTGTTGGTGCTTGGACACGGCCCCTGAAGCATTAGCACGTTAATGATGAATGAGTGAGATGAGACTTCCTGGTTAATGCAACACTCCATCACTGAGTCAATCAGCAGCACACAGGAACTTAACTGCGTGCTCTGATTGGGTAGCTTCTCAGCCATCCGCCAGTAGCATCTCTTGTATGAAATCAACTGGGCAAACCAACTGAGGAAGCAAGTAAAAAGACTCATTGTCCGCGGAAACCCGCGAAGCAGCGAAAAATCCGCGTTATGAATTTAGATATGCTTACATATAAAATCCGCGAAGTCGTGAATCCGCGAAAAGTGAACCGCGAAGTAGCGAGGGATTACTTTAACACCAAAATGTCAATCGGTTACACGGCAAAATTGGTTAAATGCGTATCAATAGACTCTGCTGAAACAGTTGGTGGTGATCATGCAGAAGATGAAAACATCAACTTTCAATATCACAACGAATATCTACAACCGTTAACACCGTCCAGTCTTCCTCCGCATGAATTACTGTTGAAAGAAAGATGAATCCAACAAAGGTAATGTAGTCCATCTTCAAGGATAACATTAGACACCAAAGGCGATCCTGATATGCCATTCATATTAAAACGTTTCCCGTTAGAATAGCTTTTGCAAAGACAATCAACTAATCTCAGAGCCAAACATTCAAAAAGGTCATTTAATTTAATAGAAACGAAATTCACTCATAGGCAGTTATACGTTGCATTGTCACAATGTAAGTCCAAACACAGAATCAAAATTCAATGAGATATTGATGAAAATTTAATTCAAAAAAATTGTTTTTACTGAAGTTTTACAGTAAAGGTGTAAGTTTAAAAAGTATTTACGTGTTACTTTCAAAGCCAAACAGAACAAAATCGTATTTCGCAACAAATAACTCTAACACAACATGAAACATAATAAAACGTAATGATTTGAAAGTAAATTATTTTTTAATATGGTTAATTACTCACTGTAATGTAAAATAGTTAGTTCTATTATGCATATGTAACAATTCCCATGAGAATCAAAATCTGTATAAATTGTACATCTGCATCCCCATTAGCAAAGAGGCTAGCGTGTAGTGCCGGCCCAGGGGGTTGGCAAGTGAAGCGTGCAGGGGGCAGAGCCCCCTAGTATTACATAATAAAAAATAATTTATTGATGCATTATATGCATTGCTGTACTTTTGAATGCAACTATTAATTTCATAATTTGCCATTTTATGTATTTCAGTTTGGCACAAATGGTGTTCTATAATAATAATCTTGTCTAGAATACAAATACATAAAAACATATAATAACTAGCTGTGTAAGCCCATGCTGTAAAAAGCCTGGGCTCCTAGAAACTATTGAAATCGTCAGAAAACAAATTGAAATGCAGACTCGGCGGTTTCGCTTTGCGGACGTGCTCGCCTACCTTGTCTATCAATGGCTAAGCGAGTTTCTCTCTCGTTTGTCTTTCCTCGGCGGTCTCACTTTGGTGACGGAGTCACTTTCTTTCAGCTTCATGACTCGTTAACATGGGTTGCCTTGCCAGCTCTTTGAGCTTCATGCTGTAGCCTTGCATTTCCGGCCCGGACACACACACTTCCACGTGTAGACATTTATATATAAGATAATCATAATAATTCTTCTTTACATTTCTATAGTGCTTTTCTCACTACTCAAAGCACTTTGCAAACTCCATGCAGGGAGGACCTGCGATGCAAACCCATGTTATCCTTACTGCAAGACAGCAGCGCTACCATTGGTGTAAATACAATCAGCGCTTATCTCTTCACGATAAACTCAGGACTAGTTAAAGTGGCCAAGGAGCTCATGATTGTCCTTTTACCGGAGTGTGACCAAGTCTTGTCATTGCTTTCAGCTTTATTGCCTGGTTTAGTGGACTCACGAACCAGAACTAAAGAAAGTTCCGGTAGATACCCAGACATGCAGCCAAGATGGTTGGGGCTGACATGGAGGATTTGGGAAGTGTGTGTGTGTGTGCGTCGGAGGGTAATGTTGGAAAACCAGGAAATCATCTCAACCGATGACAGACGCCCATTGAACTTAAAAGTAAATCAGGAAGGAGAGTCGCTTTCAAAACCCACACAAATCGCTCCAGAAATTCCTTTCTCCCTTGTTGCCAGACATCCTTTTAACAAGGAATATCAGCCATAATAATAGCAACAATAAAAAAATCACAAGTATCAAGTATTTTTCATGTACCCATTCTAGATAAAATGAACGTACAAACTGCTAGAAGTAATTGTAACAAAAATATCCATCCATCCATTATCCAACCCGCTATATCCTATCTACAGCGTCACGGGGGTCTGCTGGAGCCGATCCCAGCCAACACAGGGCGCAAGGCAGGAAACAAACCCTGGGCAGGGCGCCAGCCCACCGCAGTGTAACAAAAATATCTGTTTTCGAATTTCTGTGTAAATGTTAACCTGTCTTGTCTCTGTATGTTTGTTTTATTTCATTTTTTCTGTTATTGGATGCAATTAAGAAGGCAAAAACGTCACATTTTCTTACATAAACATGACCAATAAAAACCTTGAACTGTGAATAGAGTACTCCAGATGAGACCTCACTAGTGAGTTATTAACTTAAGCATAACATCCCTTGAGGGGTGCTATATAATTTAATAATGAGAATTATTTCTATTTATATTATGCTTGTCTTACTACTCAATGCACTTCAGTGAGTGGGGGGGGCACTTCACCCACCACTAATGTGCAGCACCCATCTGGATGATGTGACGGCGGCCATTTTAGGGCCAGTGCACTCAGCACACATGAGCTGTTAGGTGATGAAGGGCTGAGAGAGACAAGGGGTGATTAGGGGGGCAGAATGACCAGGCTCTGGTGGGCAATTTAGCCAGGACATCAGGGTACACGCTACTCTTTACGAAAGATGCCCAGGGATCTTTAATGACCACAGTCAGCACCTCGGTTTTATGTTTCATTTAAAGGACCGGTGCCATTTTACAGCACAGTGTGCCCCATCACTGCACTGGTGGCACTGGGATCCCCATTCACACCACAGGGTAAACACCCCCTGCTGGCCTCACCAACACCTCTTTAAGCAGCAACCCAGGCTTTTCCTAGATGATCTCTGATCCAAGTATTGGTCGGGCCCGAACATCCTATTAACATCGTATTATTTAACATCCTATTAGTCTTCTTAATCGCTTCTGTGCACTCTCTTGAAGTTGACAGTGGCCAGTCTCCGCTATGATTTCTCACAGGGTGTATTTTCAAGTGTGTGTCAGACCTCCCCATTGTGTATTCAGGTCACATGTTTCTACTTCCCACGTGTAATACTTCACATTTTACTTACATTAAAAATTCAACATCCTCAAATCCGCCCAGGCCTGCATGCTGTCCAAGATCCCCTTTAACATGTCAACAGATTCTCCGTTATCTGCTCTTCCACCTATTTTGGTATAATCTGCAAACCTAACCAGCTTACTGATGATATTCTTACCGGATTGTTTATGGGTATTAAAAAGAGCAGCACAGACCCCCTGAGAGACACCACTTTTAACATTACTAGCTCCCCTTTACCGTAACCCTTTGCTTCCTTTGTCTGAAACAAATTTGTACCCACCTACATGCCACACCTTGAATTCACACTTCATTTAGTTTGCCACTCATGCGGAACCTTATGGAGAGCCTTCTGAAAGTCCAAATAAATAAAGTCACATGCACGTCACTGATTGTAGGCTTTTGTTGCTTCCTCACAGAATTCAAGTCAAGTTTATTTATAAAGCACGTTTAAAAACAGCCAACGCTGACCAAAGTGCTACACGATCATAAATAAATTTATCGCATAAATATCATCCATCCATCCATTATCCAACCCACTATATCGTAACTACAGGGTCACGGGGGTCTGTTGGAGCCAATCCCAGCCAACACAGGGCGCAAGGCAGGAAACAAACCCCAGGCAGGGTGCCAGCCCACTGCAGGGCACACATACACACACACACCAAGCACACACTAGGGACAATTTAGGATCGCCAGTTCACCTAACCTGCATGTCTTTGGACTGTGGGAGAAAACCCACACAGACACGGGGAGGACATGCAAACTCCACGCAGGGAGGACCTGGGAAGCGAACCCGGGTCTCCTAACTGCAAGGCAGCAGCGCTACCTACTGTGCCACCGTGCCACCCACATAAAATTTAAATAAAATAAATTAAAATAATAGCAGCAAGATGACAATAAAAGAAAGGCCAAAGATGTCTCACTCACACCATTGATTCAAAAGCCAGTGTGAAGAAGAGTGTCTTCAGTAATGACTTAGATTTGACTAACGAGGGGGCCATTCTGATAAATTCCGGTAAACTGTTCCACAGAGAGGAAGCCCAATCTCCTCTCCATTTACACCTTGATCTTGGCACCACTAGGAGGAACTGGCTAGACCAGGGGTCACCAAGTCCAGTCCTGGAGGACCACCGTGGCTGCAGGTTTTCATTTTAACAAATGACCTGTTTGTGCTGCTAATTAACTTCTTGTGAATTGTTTTAAGATTTGTTCCTCTGAATTTCTTCATCGTTCCTCTGAATTGCTTCATTTCTTTCCTTAAATGGCACCCAAACAGAAATGACATGTGAAGTGAAGCAGCCAACAGAAGACCAACTTAGTCAGGGCCTCAAACTCCAACCAATTTCACTCCAACCAGCTGCTTAATGAGGTGCCGATTCTTGTCGTTAATTAATCCAGCTCTTTAATTTCGTGGCTTGTTGCTGCTCTCGTGGTGCATTAGCAGACATTTCCGAAATTGTTGATTTTCTCTTTCCTAAGAGCACTGGGGACCTGAGCAAATCAACATTCCTGAGACCTTCATCTTTCTTTATTTTCAGATATTGTATGATGGACACCAGTTGTTTTGGCTCATTTTGTACCTCACTATTGTTTGGCTGCTAATTAAGGAAAAAGAAATAATTAAGGGGTCTAAGTCTTCAAACGCAAGCCAATTAAAATTAGTTCAAAAGAAGATAATTAGCAGCAAAAACAGGTCAATCATTCAGAAAAGGGTTAGAATGAAAACGTGCAGCCACAATGGTCCTCCAGGATCTCTGGGCTAGACGACCCAAGTGCCCTCTGTGGGGTTGTAAATATTTAGAAGATCCGAGAGGTAAGGAGGTGCCAGTCTGTTTAAGGTATTTATAAACCAATAACACAATTTTAAAATCAAATCGAAAATGAACTGGAAGCCAATGAAGAGAGGCGAGTACTGGAGAAATACGGTCACGTTTATGAGTGAAAATTCCAGCAGATTAGTGAAATGCGGCACTTCCCCATTTGAATCCATGATATCTGCAGCATGCAGCTTACCTGAAGATGCTAATGACAGGTGATTCTTTACAAGACTGTTGTTAGTCGTGGCACAACGGTCTGGTCTGGTCACTTCACACCACTCTCACAAGCATAAGACCTCTAAAGTCTTAGCTGTGGTGCAGAAGGTTACTTGGGACAAACCATGCCAGTTATTTCTCTCATGGACTTGTCTACAGTTACTGGGCATGGCTGTTAACTCCCAGAGGCTTATCAGCATGGCACAGAGGGAGCCTCTATTTGTGCACCAGACAGTGGTCAAACTGGCCTCTCTTCACTATTAGACAGTGGCTGTCATGCTGAAGAGAGAAGGCACACCACAAGGGTAAGGAAACGGAATCATCTGTGCCAGCAATCAGAAGGTTGCCAGGTCAAATCCCATAAACACCAGAAATGACTCTACTCCGTTGGGCCCTTGAGCAACCCTAACGCCTAACCCTTAACCTGCAATTGTGCTCTCCTGGGTATGACGTTAATCTGCATCCAGCCCAGTGAGCAGGTCCTCCAACTTGTAGGGAAAACTTTATGGTTGGCACTCCAGCCACTGTAAAAATAAAAAAAAAAAACCTCACCCTGTTCAGTGTGGTACTGAGGTGTCACCCATTGCACAGCTGCACTCGGATCCCAATCCAGGTGGTTCGCTGTGTGGTGGGTGCGGAAATGCGCTGTAATCTGCACATGCTCCCGAACACAGCCTGAGCTCATTACCGAGAAGTCTAAATATGACTGTCAAAGCAAAAATCGGAACCGAGGAATGAGTGCGAGAAACACTGCAAAGGGTCCTATTGGAAAGGGATTCAAGAAGATATTTGAGAGCAAAACTGTGAGGTTTTGTTAAGTTATCCACAAGCTTGGATAATGCAAAGGTCACGGTCGCTGTCTTTTATCTTCTTATATAATAAGCCACCGTGGCTGTCCGTTTGTCTGTCCAGGATTTTAAATCACCTGTAGCTCGCAAACCGTTTGACCTGAAATTTGGTACACACATACTACGTGACCTCTACTATCTGCTTTCGGGGTGATGTTTGACCTCCAAGGTTAATCCTCTTTTTATTTTATAGTAGAATCAACTCTCGGCAGCGACCAGCAGGGTGGCGGTGTGGCGCATGCATATGGGCGCCGTTCTCATCCCTACCACGTTCGCTGTCACTTCCCCTACCTTTTCATATCTTAAATCATTGTTGAGGCAGATTGAAGACTTAAGTGCCAGCTTAAGTGAAAAATTAAGGAAAAACGTACTAAGAAATTGCAACACAAACCAGTTTTAATGCGAAAAGATGGCGATGGAAGAAGAGAAGAAGTGGGCCGCTAGAGTGGAGAAAAGAAGACTTGCTCAGGAAGCAGCAAGCGCATCAATGGGCACCGTTCTCACCCCTACCACCTTCGCCGTCACTTCCTCTACCTTTTCATATCTTAAACCATTCTTGAGCCAGATTGAAGACTTAAGTGCCAGCTTAAATTAAAATTTAAAGATAACGTACTACCGGTAAGTAAATGCAACACAAACACTGACTTAATCAGTTTCAATGTGAAAAGATGCCGACGAAAGAAAGAGAAGAAGCAGGCCGCTAGGGTGGAGAAAAGAAGAGCTGCTCAGGAAGCAGCAAGCGCATCGACTTCTGAGCAAACGAATGATAAATGTACAGAGAAAGAGGATGAAGACTAGGAATGCTCAAGTCAAGTGTATTGCAGTGCGCTGTTACTGGTATGAAATAATTCATGACGTTGTGCGACATACAGCCCTGGATATTACTCGACAGCAACCCTGATGCAAACCCGGAGAAAATGGTAAATTCAAAATGGTGATGTGGCAGGGCACAAAAATAATGAACACCTTTTAAAACAGATACATGAATAAAACTAAATGGCACCAGTGGATTCAGAAAGATCAAAGGAGTGCATGAATGAGAGCCAGTGGCCAAACAGAAATCTAGCTCAGTCACAGTCATATCAGAAATGGCCGTTTCTACTTGTATTTGTCTCCCAGAGTTACTGGACTGGGCAGTTACCGACTGCTAATAAAGATGATATAAATGGCTAGTTATGTCATCGTGCTGGTCACTCGAGTCACAGCCTGCCCAGGTCAGTTTAGCCGATGGAACCCTTCAGTTAACTCCCTGAAGATTATGTCCAAGACACAGACGGCTAGCTGAGTCATATCAGGCTGGTCACTTATGTCACAACCTTCCCAGGCCAGTTCAGTTAACCCCCACCCCAGTGTTCATGGCTATGGCACAGACAGCTAGTTCAGTCACATCCAGCTGGCTGGTCACTTCAGTCACAGTCATATCAGAAGTAGTCAATTTACTTAAAGGCACCCCAGGCAGTTTGTAAAAAGGGCATTTAGCCCCTCCAGACTGTGGTCAGGGTGATCACTTAACTCACAGGAAACCCCTGGCTGTAACTGGACATACAGTACCAGGTGACTCAGCCATCCAGATAAAAGGCAAAAAAAAACAAAAGAAAGAAAAGAATGGAGAACTTTTACTCACCAATGATGGTGTTCACAGTTGGCGTAGGAGCAGCTGGACCTCAATTTAGTTCTGACCATGACTTCCTTTTTTGTGTATTGCACAGAGGTCTGTGGTCCAGTCTACAGCTCAGACTCCAAAGACAGCACAGGTCCAGCAGCTGGCCGTCCCGGGGCTACAGCAGGTTCATGTATCTCAAGAGGTAAGGTGACTCCAGGCACAGCTGGCCACTTCTCTTGTTGGATATAAGCTTGCCAGGGGCAACTTTAGTATAGCTGGATGTTAAAATAGAAGTCAGTGGAGAATCTATACAGAGTCCATAGTGACTTATCGAGACCCCATCTGAACTGTATGTAGCTGAAGGCCAGTCACATGACACTCCCCAGTTAGACCACCTTTCATTCTATAAACATCCCTTCATCTGCTTGTTGATTTTATTTGAATGTCCAACTGGCTGTCTGCCATTTGTCATTGTGTTTTCTGTCACTGTCATCCTAGAGTGCAGTGAGGGTGGGGGGAACCAGGCAGCCCCAGGAAAACGCAAATGTCAGAAAGGAACATAGAGGCCTTGCCGCAGAAGTCCAGGACCACAGCAATGTGTGACTCATTAAGCCCCCTTCATCAAGCTTAGAGCTTAGTGGTCTGGACGTGCAGCTTCAATCATGGACACGACGAGCCCTAGAGCCGGAGAGCAGGCCTTGGTGCAAATACTGTTGTGTGTGGTTAGCGTTACCGCTGTTGCCATCCAAACTGGTGACTTTGAGGTGTGTAGAGGAGACTGCCATTGGAGTGAGTGGTCAGGTGATTAGTTTCCACCAGGTCAGCTCTACAGGTCTTCCTGCTTGCTTCATAGGGAGTTTGGGGGCGTTAGGGGGGGGGGGGGGGACTCTTGGGTGTTGGTTGGTAGCAAAAAGTAGTTGTTAAGAGACCATCTGAAGTCCCATCCCCGGGCCACCTATCCTGTTTTAAAGGTCACCTCCAGACCCCAAGTGGCTGGGGGAGATGGGCTTGGGAGTCCCAAAAGTCGTGGAGGTGGCTGTGTGCGAGAAGCTGTCCGCATCATCGCCAAAGTAGCTGGCAGCTTGGACTGTGCATCCCAGAAAAGAGTGTGGTGTTTATAGACAGGGTGATGTGCTGTCCATGCCAAATGTCCTGCCCTTGGACTATGAAGTGTGTCCTGAGTGGTGGGATGTAGGGACGCAGTGGGTACTGTTAAGGTGGCATCTGAAAGACTGTACTGTTCCTTTAGGAGTGTGAGTGTTCAGGGGACCTGTAAGTGTGTAAGTGTGTGGTCTGCTGCATTCTGAGAGTGTTGTGTATCCTGACCCGAGTGGGTTGGGGGGGTTAATGTTCTTTTTTTGGGAGCCTCCAGGGTGAGTTGTGCCAGCCTCTTTAGACTATTCATCTTCTGCCCGCTGTTTGTTTGTAGGTGCAGCAGCTCCAGCAGGTGCCAGTTCAGCAGGTCTACTCCAGCCAGGTGCAGTATGTCGAAGGAGCAGATGCCAGCTACACCACTAGCACTATGTGAGAGCTCATCTTTTAATGGCTGCCATGCCCCATGGAGTAATGTATACATTTCACCTCTCCTCACTAACCTTTGTCTCCTTCCTTTCCGCCCTGCAGCCGTTCCAGCAGCTACCCCTACACAGAGACCTCCCTATACACTCAGGCGACCCCTGCATCCTATTACGAGCCTGCCGGAGCAACCGCTCAAGTCAGCACGCCAGTCACTTCACAGGCCGTGCCCAGCACTGGGGGCACTGTGCCAATGTATGTGTCAGGTGGCCAGATTGTTGCTAACCCCAGTGCTGCGACAGGCACCACGGCGGGCACGGGCCAGGCTACCAACACAGCTGGAGGTAGCTACGTCATCCAGGGAGGATACATGCTGAGCAGTACCAGTCAGAGTTACTCACATACAACCCGCGCCTCTCCCGCCACAGTGAGTACCAAAGCCATGGGGCAACAACCTGAACTGCACACTGGCATTGGAGCCTAATTGAAAGGTCTTATGTTTCCCTGAAGGTCCAATGGTTGGTGGACAACTATGAGACAGCAGAGGGAGTGAGCCTGCCACGCAGTACCCTCTACTGTCACTACTTGCTGCACTGCCAGGAACAGAAGCTCGAACCCGTCAATGCCGCCTCATTTGGCAAGCTGATCCGCTCAGTGTTCATGGGGCTGCGCACCAGGAGGCTTGGCACCAGGTATTTAGATTTAGATTAGACAGCTTGGCACTAAGTGTGGTCCATGTAATGGGGTAATAAGCAATGGATTTGTGGAAAATAGAAATGGTCTTGAATGATGGCAGGACATCAGAAAGGGATTCAAGAAAATATTCGAGAGGTTTTGTTAGGTTATCCACAAGCTTGGATAATGCAAAGGACAAGGTCCCTGTCTTTTATATGAAATAATTCATGGCGTTGTGCGACATACAGCCCCAGACGTTACTCCATAGAAACCCTGATGCACACCCGTAGAAAATAGTAAATTCAAAATGGCGATGCGACAGGGCACGAAAATAATGAACACCATTTAAACAGGTAAATGAATAAAAATAAGTGGCACATATGGATTCAGAAAAATCAAAGGTGTGCATGAACAAGAGCCAGTCGTCACACTGGCCGAACAGAAATCTCTCTCTTTCACACTCATACCAGAAATGGCTATTTTACCTGTATCTGTCTCCCAGAGTTACTGGGCAGGGAAGTTGCCAGCTGCTAATAAAGATGATACAAATGGCTAGTTAAGTCATCGTGCTGGTCACTCAAGTCACAGCCTGCCCAGGTCAGTTTAGCCGATGGCACCTTTCAGTTAACTCCCAGAAGATTATGTACAAGACACAGACGGCTAGCTGAGTCATATCAGGCTGGTCACTTATCTCACAGTTAACTCCCCAGGGTTCATGGCTATGGCACAGACAGCTAGTCTGGAATGATGGCAGGATATGTAGCAGGGTGTCGTTGGCATCTACGGCGCTCACCATGCGTGTTTTTAATCTTTCAGAGGCAACTCCAAGTACCACTACTATGGGCTTCGAATTAAAGCCAGCTCTCCACTGTTAAGGTTGATGGAGGACCAGCAACACTTAGCTATGAGACAGCAGCCCTTCTCCCAGAAACAGAGGTAGGCACTGCTGCATGCTGGACGGCAGAAATATCTGAAGAGACGTGGACACCTCATTCCCTCTTCTTTTCTTGTGTTATTTTTGACAGACTTAAACCTGTGCAAAAGGTGGAGGGCATGACCAATGGCATGGCACTGGGCAATCAGCAGCAGCAGAGTTCTGGTCTTTCAGACATCAGCGCCCAAGTCCAGCAGTACCAGCAGTTCCTTGGTGAGACAACATTTCTACGCCAAAATAAAGCTTTGGGTTGTCAGGGTCTTTTGATTATTCAGCTTACCTTTCCTTACCAAACGTCAAACTTGTGTGTCTACAAAAAGTACCACCTTATATTTTTCTAAACGATGCCTGAAACCTTGACAACTGTTAACCACTCTAGTGTACCTCCTGCACCAACATTTTCCATTTGTGGGGAGGTCATGTCCCGTGTAGTTGGCACCTATGTGCTTGGTGCTTTTTCACTAACCCATTCTTGCCTGATTCCTTTGTCCTTACAGATGCGTCGCGGGCATTGCCCGAGTTTACTGACATTGACCTCCAAGGAAAAGCACTGCCAGATGGGATTGCCCTGGATCACATTAAGGCCTTTCAAGTGCTGTACCGGGAGCACTGCGAGGTGGGTGCATTAAATTGGTCTGTTCCAGACCACCTGAGCCATTTGCCCTTCAGTTTTTGGTACATGTTAGGGTCCCTTTCATCCAGTAGGTGTCACTGTAATGTGACACTTTCAAATGGTACAAGCTATTACTTTCTCAAACATTTCTAAGCATTTTCTGAAATACGGAAACTACTTAGGTGTTGAGTGGAGTTGAACTCTGGGACCTTGTTGGCTGAAGTCCATTGCCAGCCTGTGAATCGTTTGAAGCAAAAAGAATTTTGTTCTGCTTCTACACTATTCAAGGCTGGCATGGACTGGGTGTTGGGCAGGGTCGTGGGGTCCAGCGGCTGTGGAGCATCTGTTGGTGAAGAGAGATTCACTGATTTTGACTTTGCTGATGATGCTGTGGTCTTTAATGGAGGCTCTGATCGGGGGTCTCGAGAGGTTGAATGAAGGGGTCTGAGTGTCTGGGCTTGTGAAGGTCTTGATAAAAACAGGATTAGGTCTTTAATGACCTCTTAGGCACAACCGTCAGCAGTGTGCCTGTCTGAGGGGAGAGTGTTGACCTCGTCGAGAGGTTTACTTACCTCGGCTGTGACATTCATGTCTCTGGTGACTCTTCCTATGAAGCCAGTAGACGGATTGGGAGAGTATGGGGGGGTCATTAGGTCACTGGAAAGGGGTGTGTGGTGCTCCCGGTATCTGCAAAAGGACGAAGGTCCAAGTCTTTAGAGTCCTGGTGCTTCCTGTCTTGCTATATGGATGCGAGACATGGACGCTATCCAGTGACCTGAGACAAGACTGGTCTCCTGTGTCTCTTCAGAGAATCCTTGGGTACTGCTGGTTTGACTTTGTTTTGCTCACAGAGTCCCGAATGAGTCACATTACCTATGAGGGTGTGTCAATTATGGCACTACGACCATGTAGCGTGATTCCCCGAGGGTGATCCAATTCATAGGATCCTCATTTGAGGGCCTGAGTGGCTGGACCAGGCCAAGGGGACGCCCACGTAACACCTGGCTGAGGCAGATAGAGGGTCCTTTCCGGAAGGTGGGACTGGACCGTGTATCTACATAGGGGGGGTTGCTAACAAGGATCCCGAGCTGCTTCGTTGTGTTGTGGGTGTGGCAATGTGCTACCAGTACCTGACCTGAACTGGATTACCCAGAAAACTCAATACTCTCATCTAAGGTGTTTTGCATATTGGGTGCACCTCTAAAATGGTTTTCCATGATTGTACTGGGGAGAATCCTGTAAAAGAGCCTAATATCAACTGGAGTGAGCAGTACAAGTCATCAGCTGACATGCTTATACCTGGTGCTTCCAGCTTTGTTACATCTCAGTCAGGGTTCCAAGTCTTGTTTTATGTCTTTTTTTGTTTAATTTTGAGTCGTTAGCATATGTTAATATTACTTTTGTTTATTGTCTTTTTTTTTTTGTTCTACGCATGTGCTGTGTGTTTTGTGGGTGGTCCTTAAAAGGAAATGCCCTCCACCCTATAAATCCAGGGAGTCTTCCACAGTTGCTTGTGGTTCATGTTGAATGTACTAGTGAGTGGTGTGTTCTTCTGCCTTTTTGTAAATTCAGCGTGCTTTATGATATTTCAGATTTTTTGACTTGGTTTTTGATTTTCTTTTTAGTATACTGTATTGAGACTCTGGTTGTATTAGACTGCCTTATTGTTTCGGGCAAATCCTTTTACCTTTGTGTTCTATGGAGCTTCATTTTTTTGTGACATTAAACTTTTATTTAATATATTCTACAAGCTCTTGTTTGTGTCTTGCTGGGGTTTTTGATGGGATTTCCCCCTCTAGTGGGCATTTTTGGAAGAACAGTTTGAGACGTACATTCTTTGGAACTACCAGTCATAACAAGCTTGTGCTTATACTGTCAATTCAACCCTACACCCCTGTCTTTGTGGCCAAGCAGAGCTCAATATCTGGGGTGATACTTGCAGGTGGCTTCTAATCCAAACATTTTTGTTAAATGTGTTTGCAAAACATGGCCTCTTACTACTGTCACACCCTGCTGCAGTGTCTCAGTCCACCTTAATCTTTCTTTTTTTTTTTTATGTCTGGCTGTTGCTTTGGAGGAATTATTCGTGTTATGTAAGTGCAGTCTTACTTTGAGCATGTGAGTTCACCCTTCCACTTTTCCTCTTCCCGCAGGCCATCTTGGATGTCATGATAAACCTACAGTTCACCCTGGTGGAGACCCTGTGGAAAACATTCTGGAGATTCAATGACAGCCAAACGAATGACACCTCCACCCTGTCTGTGTGAGTGATATACTGTACATGTGCTTTCATCGTCTTCATTCTGCTCGTCACTTTTCTCATATGACGGCACTGTTTTCGCATCGCTTTTACCTTATAGAAGACTTAGTCTCATTGCAGCATGGTTTGTGTGCCTCAATTGGTGACATAACAGACACCATGTATTTAAAGAGCAAAGGGTTGCACTACTCCTCTGTACTAAGGAAAGAAGAATGAAAGCGAATAATTTTGCTTAGGAATACTGCTATTCATTCTTTCTGTCCTTAATGGTGATTTCTAAATAGTAAGCAAATTAGGAGATACAAACACTGCTTCCTTGTGTGATATAGCGGGTCCGCGGTTCGACATGAATAGCAAGCTTAGATAAATAATCGCAGCACTCGCAGCTTAAGGAGGGGGCATGGTAGTGTGGCTGATGCGGTTCCCAGGCACGATGCAGGCATGGGTGTTTCTGTACTGAAATGCACAGGTGTGGGATCGCCCGTGTCCGTAATTGATGTCGGGAGCTGCCAATTGCCAAACCTGTGCCACATCCCCATTATAAATAGTAGGAGCACAAGTGTGGAGAGACATCAAAAAAGAGAGCGGAGGTTAGAGGAGGAAGAAGAAGAAGCTAGAGGCTGAGAGCCGGTGTGGGAGCGAGCAAGAGCAGGTTCGCTAGAAAGCAGGCAGCTGGGAGAAGAGCCCCTGAGGTGGAGTGTGTTGCCAACACTCGGTAGAGGGGCAGTAGGAAGGAGTCGCAAGGAGCTGGAGTGACCAATAGTGAGGATGACTCGCTACAGAAGGTAGCAGGAGTGGTGCAGGCTTGGATGTTGATCCCTAGCATGAGATTGCCCTGACCAGTGGAGAACTCAAGTCTCGGTCCAGCGAAAGCTATACCTAGTCAGGGGATGGAAGGCTGCCAGACCAGGCTGGAAGGTCAGCTGCACCTGCAGTGATAGAGCGACTCCCCTGCTACAAGGCCTGTATGGGATGAGCAGGGGAGCCGCCAGTTTAGAAGGTGAAGGCATCTGATTTTTTTTTTTTTTTTAAAAGGACAGCTTCCTGACTTTGTTTTAACCTCATTTTAAAGTTTTTTTTTTTTTTTTAACCTCCACATTGCAGCTGGGGGTGGCACGGTGGCGCAGTGGTAGCGCTGCTGCCTTGCAATAAGGAGACCTGGGTTTGCTTCCCGGGTCCTCCCTTCGTGAATTTTACATGTTCTCCCCATGTCTGCGTGGTTTCCTCCAGTTTTCTCCCACAGTCCAAAGACATGCAGGTTACGTACATCGGCGATCCTACATTGTCCCTGGTGTGTGCTTGGTGTGTGTGTGTGTCCTGCGGTGGGTTGTGCCCTGCCCCGGGTTTGTTCCTGCCTTGCGCCCTGTGTTGGCTGGGATTGGCTCCAGCAGATTCCCGTATAGTGGGTTGGAAAATGACTGCCTGACTGACATTGCACCCGATTTAATGAATTATTTATTTATTGCCGTTTTGAGCACTGCACTTTATATTTGTTTTATTGAATAAAAGCACTTTTGCACTTTGCACCTTCCCCTTGCTTCGTTTGGTGTCCTCATTGTCCAGCTCTTCCGGTTACATTACTGACAGTATCAGGTTGAAAAGGCTCCCAAAGGAGAGATGGCAGCATGGAGGGAGACCCGCATTGTCACACCTTGAAGTTGAGGAAGTGGTATATTAAAGTAATTTGACCCAAACTTGCCAAAATGAAGTCTTTCTTTATTCTGGCTACCTAATCAGTGTGACAATAATTAAGACATCAGTAGTAGTCCTTATAATCAGATATTGTGCATTCTAAGTAGGTGTAGAATTTACACATTTCTATATGTGATATGGGTGGCACGGTGGCGCAGTCATAGTGCTGCTGGCCTCCTTGCAGTAAGGAAACCAGGGTTCGTGTCCCGGGTCCTCCCTGCGTGATTTGCATGTTCACGCATATCCACGTGGCTTTCCTTCGGGTGCCCTGGTTTCGTCCCACACTCCAAAGACATGCTGGTTTGGTGAACTGGCGATCCTAAATTGGCGCTAGTGTGTGTGTGTGTGCCCTGTGATGGACTGGCACCCTGTCCAGGGTTGTTCCCTGCCTTGCACCATATGCTAGCTGGGAAAGCCTCCAGCTGACCTCCACAACTCTGTTCAGGACAAAGTGGGATGAAAAATAACTGACTATATGTGAATTTTGGAGCTATTTTCAGTTTTTATATGTATAGAATGTATTAGTTTTATGTTTTGAGTTGAGTTTAAAAAGCTTTTTTTTATTGTCTTGATTTTCATTATTTACGTGACGTGTTATAGATCATGTGACAGCATCAGTTGTGCCTGAGATGTTACAGGGTGTGATGTATAAATATCTGAATGTCAGCAATTTCAGTTGACCCCTAGTGCAGGGGTCCCCAACTCCAGTCCTGGAGGACCCCAGTGGCTACAGGTTTTCATTCTAACCCTTTTCTTAATTAGTGACCTGTTTGTGCTGCTAATGAACTTCTTTTGAATTCATTTTAATTGACTTGACTTTTTAAAGATTTGTTCCCTAGAATTTCTTCATCGTTCCTCCGAATTGCTTCATTTCTTTCCTTAAATGGCACCCAAACAGAAATGAAATGTGATGTGAGTGAGTCAACAGAAGACCAGCTAAGTCAGGGCCTCAAACTCCAACTAATTTCACTCGAACTAATTGCTTAATTAGACACCGAGTTTTGCCGGAAATTAAACCCGTTCTTTAAGTCCATAGCTTGTTGCTGCTCTCATTTTGCAATAGCAGACATTTCCAAAACTTTTGATTGTTCTCTTTAATAAGAGCACCGCTAAAATGTTTTGGGGACCTGAGCAGACCATCACCTTTCTTTATTTTTGGATATTGTATGATGGACACAGTTTGCTGGTCCTGTTTTGGCTCATTTTATATCTCATTATTATTTGACAGCTAATTAAGGAAAAAGAAACAATAAAGGGGTCTGTGTTTTCAAGAGCAAGTCAATTAAAATGAATTCAAAATAAGTTAATTAGCAGCAAAAACAGATTAAGAAAAGGGTTAAAATGAAAACCTGCAGCCACTGGGGCCCTGCAGGACCGGAGTTTGGAACCCCTACCCTAGTGGATGCAAAATCCCTCATTCTCTTGGTGCTGGTTAGCTTTAATTTAAGTGAGCTCTAGCGTTAGGTTTGTTTCTCTGTTTTTTAACCCTCACAATCTTTTGACTACGATTTTGTTTTGCTCTCTTTTTCTGGTTACTCATTCTGGTTTTGTCCTACCAGTTTGATGCTTGTGCATGAGCTGGAGGCTTTAAGGTCCCCTGAAGTCCTGGGACTCTGGAATGTTAGCCGTGAAACAGATTGGACTGTTTTGCTGTCTTTGTACCCACAGCCACGATGAATCGGAGAAGCGCTTGCCCAAAGCCTGCTTGGTTGTACTCTGTAAATATGACCCTGTTCTGAGGTGGACCAAGGAGTGTGACAACATGCTGTATCAAGGGCTGGTAGAGATCCTGATTCCTGATGTGCTAAGACCCATTCCCAGTGAGTCAACCAGATTATTCCAGAAAAAAAGATTATATAGTGTGTTTGTGTGTGTGTGCTGGTTCAAGGTCTTATCACACTTCAATCTTCTGAAACACTCGTGGCTTTGAGTTAGCCCAGGGTGTGTTACATTACTGTGGCAATTAATGTTGTATTCCTTTCTTTTCACTCGATGACAGGTGCCTTAACGCAAGCTATACGCAATTTCGCCAAGAGTCTGGAAAGCTGGTTAACCAATGCCATGATGAACATCCCTGAGGAGATGGTCCGGGTCAAGGTGAAACACTTGGCGTGGTTTGGGCTACTGTGCTACATAGTGTGCCAAAGTGGCAGTCAGTCTAGAGAGACTGGCAAACAGGTGCAGGGCTAAAGTGTAAGAGCAAACTGGCTGACATTTTGTCTGGTCTTTCCCCACAGGTAACTTCTGCGAGTGCCTTTGCCCAGACACTCCGCCGCTACACGTCGCTGAATCACTTGGCTCAGGCGGCGCGTGCTGTTTTGCAGAACACGGCGCAGATCAATCAGATGCTCAGTGACCTGAACCGAGTGGATTTTGCTAACGTGCAGGTGAGGTGCAGCTGCTGGAGGCACATTCCTGTTGAGGTCTGGGGTTGCCGTGAACTCTCCTTACTAGCAGGTACCAGAAGTCACCTCTGTGTGAAGAAGCAACCGCTTCTGCATCCTGCTTGGTTGCTTATTACTGCCCGTTGGTCCAGTTTAGGCAGGCACTTCTGAATCTATGTGGAAACATATTAGCAGGCCATGTGTGCACTTCGAAGTGCCAGACCCCCGCCTCGGACACATCTGATTCAGAAGCAAAATCATCGTGTGTGCCAACTGATAACTACAGACCCATCAAACCACTGGCATCATCTTACATGACCCGTGTCTTGGTCAAAAACTAGTGCATATTGTGTCACAGACCAGCACATGTATCCTCTCACAGTTTAGGGGGTGAGTAGTGTAGCAGGTAGAGGAATGTCCAAATCACTCAGTGTCAACATGTTTGGATTAAAGTGAAACATTGCATTCACCCCGCGGTGTAAGGACTGTTCCTGTGTCTTGTCATTCTCTCATTGCTGTGTGTTGATCCAGGAGCAGGCGTCCTGGGTGTGTCGCTGTGAAGATGGAGTGGTGCAGCGCTTGGAACAGGATTTTAAACTCACCCTACAGCAGCAGAACTCCCTGGAGCAGTGGGCAGCATGGCTGGATGGCGTAGTCTCTCAGGTCCTTAAGCCCTACCAAGGAAGTCCTGCTCTCCCAAAGGCGGCAAAACTCTTCTTACTTAAATGGTCATTTTACAGGTGAGGACGTCTCTATCCACATGCCACTAAACCGGCCCCATCCTGTCGGTACGGTTTGTTTTCCTTTAGTAACTGGCACTTCCCTCTCTTCCTGCAGCTCTATGGTAATCCGGGATCTGACCCTGCGCAGCGCAGCCAGCTTTGGCTCCTTCCACCTCATAAGACTACTGTACGATGAATACATGTATTATCTGGTTGAGCACAGAGTAGCACAGGCCAAAGGAGAAACACCCATAGCTGTCATGGGGGAGGTAAGTGGTGCTATACTGGGGCAGTGGTGGGACTGAACAAAACGTTTTCTTAGGGAAATTATTACTATGCTGTCACATTTTGGCCCTGCCTAAGAAAGCTGAGCAATCTTTGTGCAGGCATCTGAATATTTCCTGAAAGATGTGAGTTGTCTGAAAACTTTTGCATGTAATTTTGTTGTTTCAACGTGAAAAAAGTTTACTTGAGGTTTTTGCAAATGTATTAATAAAAAAAAAATTGAGAAAGCACATGTCCATAAGTATTCACAGCCTTTGCCATGAAGCTCAAAATTGAGCTCAGGTGCATCCTGTTTCCACTGATCATCCTTGAGATGTTTCTGCAGCTTCATTGGAGTCCACCTGTGGTAAATTCAGTTGACTGGACATGATTTGGAAAGGCACACACCTGTCTATAGAAGGTCCCACAGTTGACAGTTCATGTCCGAGCACAAACCAAGCATGAAGTCAAAGGAATTGTCTGTAGACCTCTGAGACAGGATTGTCTCAAGGTACAAATCTGGGGAAGGTTACAGAAACATTTCTGCTGCTTTGAAGGTCCCAATGAGCACAGTGGCCTCCATCATCCGTAAGTGGAAGAAGTTCGAAACCACCAGGACTCTTCCTAGAGCTGGCCGGACATCTAAACTGAGCGATCAGGAGAGAAGGGCCTTAGTCAGGGAGGTGACCAAGAACCCGATGGTCACTCTGTCAGAGCTCCAGAGGTCCTCTGTGGAGAGAGGAGAACCTTCCAGAAGGCCAACCATCTCTGCAGCAATCCACCAATCAGGCCTGTATGGTAGAGTGGCCAAACGGAAGCCACTCCTTAGTAAAAGGCACATGGCAGCCTGCCTGGAGTTTGCCAAAAGGCACCTGAAGGACTCTCAGACCATGAGAAAGAAAATTCTCTGGTCTGATGAGACAAAGATTGAACTTTTTGGTGTGAATGCCAGGCTTCACGTTTGGAGGAAACCAGGCACCGCTCATCACCAGGCCAATACCATCCCTACAGTGAAGCATGGTGGTGGCAGCATCATGCTGTGGGGATGTTTTTCAGCAGCAGGGACTGGGAGACTAGTCAGGATAAAGGGAAAGATGACTGCAGCAATGTACAGAGACATCCTGGATGAAAACCTGCTCCAGAGCGCTCTTGACCTCAGACTGGGGCGACGGTTCATCTTTCAGCAGGACAACGACCCTAAGCACACAGCCAAGATATCAAAGGAGTGGCTTCAGTACAACTCTGTGAATGTCCTTGAGTGGCCCAGCCAGAGCCCAGACTTGAATCCGATTGAACATCTCTGGAGAGATCTTAAAATGGCTGTGCACCGACGCTTCCCATCCAACCTGATGGAGCTTGAGAGGTGCTGCAAAGAGGAATGGGCCAAACTGGCCAAGGATAGGTGTGCCAAGCTTGTGGCATCATATTCAACAAGACTTGAGGCTGGAATTGCTGCCAAAGGGGCATCGACAAAGTATTGAGCAAAGGCTGTGAATACTTATGGACATGGGATTTCTCAGTTTTTTTATTTTAATAAATTTGCAAAAACCTCAAACTTTTTTCACATTGTCATTATGGGGTGTTGTGTGTAGAATTCTGAGGAAAAAAATGAATTTAATCCATTTTGGAATAAGGCTGTAACATAACAAAATGTGGAAAAAGTGATGCACTGTGAATACTTTCAGGATGCACTGTACCTACAGAGTAAAGTGAAATTACTTGGTCAACATGCAACACATCACCATGATCAACATGTTGGTGCGCTCATTACTGCTGTGGGCTCACAGCTCTAGTGATGTGGCTTTGATTCTGGCAGTGCAATTTTATTTTATAATAACTTTTATCTAAATTACATGAAAGTAGAAATTTAAATTTAAACACAGCAACATGGTGATGCAGTCATTAATGTTGCTGGCTCACAGATGTAGAGGCCTGGTTTTGATTCAACAGTCGTGGCCAAAGGTTTGGAGAATGACAAAAATATGAATTTTCACAAAGTGTGCTGCCTCGGTTTTTTATGATGGCAATTTGCATCGACTCCAGAATGTTTTGAAGAATGATCAGATGAATTGCAATTAATTGCAAAGTCCCTCTGTGCCATGAAAGTGAACTTCATCCCAAAAAACCACTGCATGTCAGCCCTGCCACAAAAGGACCTGCTGATGTCATTTCAGTGATAATCTCGTTAACACGGGTGAGAGTGACGAGGACAGGGCTGGAGATCACTGTCATGCTGATTGAGTTAGAAATAGAGATGTTCAATTGTTGTGAAAAAGGGTTCAGGGCGCCCAAGAAAGTCCAGGAAACACCAGGAGCATCTCCTAAAGTTGACTCAGCTGCGGGTACCACCAGTGCAGAGCTTACTCAAGAATGGCAGCATACAGGTGTGAGTGAGGCGAAGACTTTTGGAGGATGGCCTGGTGGGGGTCAAGAAGGGCAGCAAAGAAGCCAAGAAAAACGTCAGGGATAGACTGATATTCTGCAAAAGGTACAGGGATTGGATTGCTGGGTGAAAGTCATTTTCTCGGATGAATCCCCTTGTTTTGTTTGGGGCATCCGGAGAGAAGAAAAGGTGAGCGGCGCTACCATCAGTACTGTGTTATGCCAACAGTAAAGCGTCCTAAGACCACTCATGTGTGGTGTTGCTTCTCAGCCAAGGCAGTGCAGTGCTCACTCACAGAACACAGCCATGAATAACGAATGGGACAAAAACATCCTCCGAGAGGAACTTCTCCCAACAGTCCAAGAACAGTTTGGTGACCAACATGATGGAGCACCAGGCCATAAGGCAGAAGTGAGAACTGAGTGGCTCAGGGAACAAAACATCGAAATTTTGGGTCCATGGCCAGGAAACTCGCCAGACCTTAATCCCATTGAGAACTTGTGGTGAAGAGGCGGTTGGACAAACAAAAACCAACCAATTCTGACAAACCCCAAGCATCGATTATGCAAGAATGGGCAGCTGCCATCAGTTAGGATTTGGCTCAGAAATTGATTGACAGCCTGCCTGGGTGAATTGCAGAGGTCTTGAAAAAGAAAGAAGGGTTAACACTGCCAATATTGACTTTCTGCATAAACATAATGTCACTGCCAATAAAAGCATTTGAAACTTATGAAATGCTTGTAATTCTACTTCAGTGTACCACAGAAACATCTGACAAAAAGATTTAAAAACACTGAAGCAGCAAACTTGGTGAAAACCAAAACTGGTGTCATTCTCCAAACTTTTGGCCACGGCTATATGTGGCGTTTGCATGTTCTATGTGTCTACATGGACACATCTCAAAGATGTGTGTGTCAGGTTAACTGGTGACTCTAAACTGGCCTAATGTGAGTGACCAGACCCTGTGACAAAGTAACAACCCATTCAGGATCAGCTCTCGCCCTTTGTCCCAAATTGCCAAGGTAGGCTGAGGCAGCATTGTTCAGAAAGTGGATGCATTTCCAGAAATGGTTAGCAATCTCCACATTTGTATTTGCTACCTACTAAATGTTATTTTATAATGCTTGGAAACTTTAAACACTTACCACTTTTAGAATAAATAACTGCTTTCTTTACCAGACAGTTGATGTGCGTTAATCCGTCAGTCTCATACAGACCGCTCTGGAGAAGAAATAGAAATGTTTTAGTAGAGACTTTTTAAAGTCATCCTTTTCATTTTTAATTATAATGACAGAGGCACTATGGTTTCTTCCTGTTATTTTATTACAAACTGCTCAAAAAAATTAAAGGAACACTTTGAAAACACATCAGATCTCAATGGGGAAAAAAAAATCCTGCTGGATATCTCTACTGATATGGACTGATATGGTAATGTGTTAGGAACGAAAGGATGGAAATGAAAATGATCAACTTACAGAGGGCTGAATTCAAAGACACCCCGAAAATGAAAGTGAAAATAATGATGCAACAGGCAGGCAAGTCCATTTTGCCGAAATTTCATTGCAGCAACTTCAAATCATACTCAGTAGTTTGTATGCGCCCCCGCCCATGTGCTTGTATGCATGCCTGACAACGTCCTAATGAGACGACGGATCGTGTCCTGGAGGATCTCCTTCCAGGTCTGGACCAGGGTATCACTGAGCTCCTGGACAGTCTGAGGTGTAGGATGGACTGAAACATAATGTCCCACCCAGAGGTGTTCTATTGGATTGAAGTCAGGCAAGTGAGTGTGGGTTGGTGGGGAGGGGGCAGTCAATGGTATCAATTCCTTCATCCTCCAGGAGCTGCCTGCATACTCTCACCATATGAGGCCGGGCATTGTCGTGCACCAGGTGGAACCCAGGACCCACTGCACCAGCATAGGGTCTGACAATAGGTCAAAGGATTTCATCCCGATACCTAATGGCAGTCAAGGTGCAGGTGTCTACCCTGTAGAGGTCTGTGTGTCCCTCCATGGATATGCCTTCCCAGACCATCACTGACCCACCACCAAACTGGTCATGCTGAACGATGTTACAGGCAGCATAACGTTCTCCACGGCTTCTCCAGACCCTTTCACGTCTGTCACATGTGCTCCGGGTGAACCTGCTCTCATTTGTGAAAAGCACAGGGCGCCAGTGGTGGATGTGCCAATTCTGGTATTCTATGGCAAATGCCAATCGAGATCTTTGGTGCCCATTAGAGGATGTCACGCCTTCAGGCCACCCTGATGAAGTCTGTTTCTGATTGTTTGGTCAGAGACATTCACACCAGTGGTCAGCCTGCCTGCTGGAGGTCATTTTGTAGGCTCTGGCAGTCCTCATCCTGTTCCACTAGGACCGGTGGGTCCTGCTGATAGGTTAAGGACCTTCTACGAGGGGTCCTGTCCACCTATTCTAGAGTAACTGCCTGTCACCTGAAATCTCCTCCATGCCCTTGAGACTGTGTTGGGAGACACAGCAAACCTTCTGGCAATGGGCACATATTCATGTGCTATCCTGGAGAAGTTGGACTACCTGCGCCAGCTCTGTAGGGTCCAGGTATTGCCTCATGCTACCAGCGTTGACTCTGACCGTAGCCAAATGCAAAACGAGTGAAAAAGCAGATGAGGAGGGAAAAACGTCAGTGGCCTCCCTCCACTTGTTAAACCATTCATTCCTGTTTTGGGGGTCGCCTCATTGTTACCCCTCTAGTGCACCAAAGCAGCTGAAACTGATCAACAAGCCCCTCTGCTACTTAACTGACCAGATCAATAGTCCAGAAGTTTCATTGACTTGATGTTATACTCCAATTAAAAAGTGTTCCTTTAATTTTTTTGAACAGCATATATAATGAGCACTGTATTTTAAGGTAGAGGATTGTAGGCCACAAACACAGTGGCTCTCTTGCTTTCCTAATCTAGCTACACTGTTTCCTGTTCCCATTTTTACCCATCATGCTCATTTCTCCTTCTTCACTATTGCAGTTTGCAAACCTCGGGCGAAGTCTGAACACACTGGATCCCGACAAAGGTAAAGACATTTTAAAGAGGAACGTACTGTGAGGTGATAGAAGACCACTGTGCTTAGTTTTCTCTCTTTAATTTTCTGTCACAGAAGAGGAGGAAGAGGAAGAAGAGGAAAGTGACGAAGAGAGCCAGCAGGAGATCTCTCTGCACTCGAATGAATCTACGGGGTTGAGTGTCGATCAGCTTG
This sequence comes from Erpetoichthys calabaricus, assembly GCF_900747795.2. NCBI lineage: Eukaryota > Metazoa > Chordata > Cladistia > Polypteriformes > Polypteridae > Erpetoichthys > Erpetoichthys calabaricus. Next base: position 6,747,220 of record NC_041410.2, on the reverse strand, counting down.
AACCTCCAGCCAAGATGGCCCGTACCGATGCCAGAGCAATCTTTGCAGAGGTGCCAACCACTAACTAATGCCACCCTGAGCTTGACCACTCCCCTTATGCCACCCCACCCCATCCCCTAGTCCCACTCCCACTTGCTGCAAGCTCATCATACTGTTATGGAAAGAATGAAGGATGTCAATCATGGTTGACAGGCCCTGATGCCCACTACTGGCCTGCCTGGGCACAACTAGGGCTTGCAATGAAAATTTCTGACAAGGCTGCTTACTTGTGTGGACTCTACATTTGAGCTGACACAATGATGGTGAAAATGCCCTCAAACCCACGACCCGAAATGCCTTTTTGTCATTATCTGGACACCAGGTATGAATGGCCTCACCATAGAAATTTAGATTTCAAACAAAGGTGGTACCGGCTTGTTGTAACACTTGGTCAGGGTGGCACTGTTACTTTTTTTTATTCTTTGAGTGGCCTGATAGAGTGAAAACTCTGCACTGTTGTGCTCTTTCAAGTCCTTTCTAGCTCAGTCATCTCCTAAAACTCTCTAGTGCTTCACGACATCACACCTTGACCCCCAACCAACCCCCTGAGCCCATTAAATGCCTTCATGACTGCTGAGGTCTTCCTCCAGAAGTGAGGTCACTGCAGACTACATTTCATTTGTCATGTCATGAGAGCCCCTTAAAAAGCGTGAACAGGCCTAATCGTGATTCTTTTTTTTTTTTTAAAACTTTTCTTGGTATTACCTATCACGGATTATATAATTAATATATTATTGCAAAGACTTTGGTTTGTGCCAAACTTATTTATTTGCCTTAATTTTACTTGTAAATAATTTGCGAGGGGGTTTGGCATCTGGGGAATTCAAAGAGGGCAATGCGTGTCTCCAAATCTAAAAGAGAAAACCGAGACCGAGGTTAGCAAAGGACTCTGATCATGGCTGTCATGTCCGTTCAACTGGCATCACTGGAAATGATTCAAACCTTCTTTCTATTGTTTAAGCTCTCGTTTTGCACCCCACTCTACTCCTTGTTACCACATTGTCGGGCGAATACCTGTATGAGCACACACACACACACACACACACACGGGCAGGCAGCAGGACTCTGTGCAGTAACAGGCAATGCCCTGGTACAGGAAGGGGGGGGGGGGGGGGTTTACTTGTGTCTCCCTGACCAAACTACTTCTTGAAAGGTTAAAATGGCATTTCTGCAAAGTGTATTTTCGCCCTCTGCTGTTGCTGCTATTCAACTCAGGGCGCACGTCTTGGTGGCTCGGATTCTGCTTTAGTGAAAATAGCCGGAGATGAATAGTGGCAGGGCAGCTATCAGAAGCTGCTGCTGCTGTTGTTGTTGAGGCGTATGTATCAATAGCACCTGCTACTAGGGCTGTGGCATTATGGGATTTTGGACAGCACAAGGGGTCAGAGTCTCATTTTAGCATCGCCTTTCATTAGGTTTGAGCCGTTTCCTTTGTGATCTCCCACAATTCAAAGATCTGCAGGCAGGTTAACAGGTAATTCTGTATGGTGTTGGTAATGGGGGCCCTAGAGTCCATAGGCATATTGTTAGCCTGACTGACCCCCACTAGTGTGAGTAGGCGTAGTGGTGTATTAGACCATTGTCCCACCAAGAGTTGGCAACCACCTCACAATGACCTTATAATGAGAAAAACTCATTCAGAAAAGAGAGTCAATGATTTGGTGATAGGCATTATACAGGGTGGCCCACAAACAAGTGACCCGCCTCCACCGAGACGAGTGAAGAGAAAAACGATCATATTTGGTACTCACATTTACAGAAGATGCTGAAAGTGATCTCCTTGTGCGTGAATACATCTCTGTGACCGTTTCAGCATATTCATGTGCACGCTTTGTTCATGGCCACTTTTTCGTGGGCCACCCTGTATAAAATCAAGTTAAAAGGCTGGGTGGGCCTGAAACTTGTGACCGCAAGCACTGGGCGCAAGACAAGAGCCAACATTAACCGGGAACCGACTGCACAAAGAGCACTCTCATCAGTTAACTGCAAAGGACTGGTGCCCAATCCAGCGGGGGTCCTTTCCTTATACCGGATGCAGCTGGGATAGACACCAGCTTCCCGCAACTCAAATTTTGACAAGTGAGTTAGAAAACAGAATGATTGATGGATACTGTGTAAAATACATAACCCAAGTTCAGGGTTAGTGCTTACCTTGGACACGTTGGTACTTGTATACAAACTGGTGGACCATGACCCTGGAAATAAAAATAGAATAGAAATAAGAATTGAATAGAAATAAGACCTTATTTATTTTCTGAAGCAAATTAATAGAACAGAAGTACTGCAAGACATATCGGGACACTTCCCAAATGCCCAAACCCGGCCTTTTACGTATTTACTGTACCTTGAGGGGTGCTCACTCCCAGGTGTTCTGTTCCTAGTTTATTTCTATTTGCACATTTTATACCCAGAGTGCAGTTACGCCTGGTTTGGGTCACAAGTATGGTGGCAACTGCTGGACACTTTAACTGCAGTGATGGGGGTACATTTGAGGGTGTCGTTGGTGCCAAGAGCAGGCCGTGACTGCAGCTGTGCCTCATGTCATGAGGGCAAGGTGGACTCGAATAAACAGCCCCCTTTTGGATGAGAAATAGTGACCTTTTATTTGTACACACCTGTACACTGAGTGGAATCTGTGTGTCACAGCTCTAAACGGGGACCAATACAGATTATCAGCTGCCCTGCCCTATCTAAACGCAACTGCGTATGAGCTATCGTCTCAACATGCTGTGGCATTTTACCTGGGAGCCTGTCACGCCGCTAAGTGCCTGCTCTCAGTGAACAGTGCTATACAGTACAAAAATAAACTGAATTGAATAAAACTCATGACTGGTAAAGCTGTACCTGTTTATGACCGTATTCTGATTCCTCCTCTCATATTTTCTTCTTAAGTAGCTCCCATTTCTTTCGCTTATTTTACACCTTCTTGCTGATGGCTGGGTCTCGGCTATATGGTGAAGTTTTTCTTGTTGCTGTGTTGCAGGTGATCTTGCCTCAGGCCGTGTTTCAGATTGTTTTGTTGATGGCTGTCTCACAGTAACTCTTGCAACCTTTTATTTGTGCTTTGGGAAGCCCTTTTCAAGAGGATTATATTTTAGCCTCATTCTGTACAAAGTTTAGGAGCCTCTACTACCCAATTCCGTATAAAGAGTTTTGTCCCAGCAGGCCCGGCTGTAGGTCATCCCAATTGCAATCCTTATGGTGTGAGGTGCTTCCTGCTCCCATCAGGTCTGTAATTGAGCCACAAACCCCTCGTATTCGGACATGCCGCACCATGCTGTGGGTCTGTCACAGCAGCCTGTCACTTTAAGGAGATACAAGTCGAACTGCCCGACTCCTGCTGCCTGCTGTCCAACTGATGCTGGGAAGGGATGGGGTGGGGTGGGACAGGGTGGAATGGGATCAGAAGCAGGAGGATGTGATAATGACTTTTTTTTTACTTTATAAATTGTACTTCAAATACTGTATCTGTGGAGTGAATGTTTAGGCACTTTCAAATCTGCTTTGAGATGATGGTGTGTGTATTGGGAAAAAAAAAAAATCAGATTCCAAAGCAGAAAAATCAAATCTTTATAAATGGACGCACTGGATGTTGGTATGTGTGTGTGTGTGTGTGTGTGTGTGTATGTATATATATATATATATATATATATATATATATATATATATATATATATATATATATATATATACATATACACACACACACATACACCCTATATTATATATATATATATATATATATATATATATATATATATATATATATATATATATATATATAGACTGAGACAAAGCAGGTATGGAAAAATGGATGGAAAAATCATCCAAATGCAACATTTACATACCAGCTCGGTTTATTCTTTTGTCGATTGTAAGGAGTGTCTAATTTAAAAATGGCTTTGCTTGGCAGCCTCATGTCACGTGCACGGTGCACTTATGCTGCATTCACATGCTATGGGAGAGACTGAAAAAAACCAGGCCTTTCAGAACAGTATCTCCCATTGAGAGAATAAGCGGTGACGTCATGTTGATATCTCACCTCATTCAGTAATATGAAGGGAAAAAAAATAACAACAGCATTTTTGTGGTTGCATTGCATTTAGAGTGATAAGATACATTATGCATTTAGTTTGTTTTTTATTTTCACAAAAAAATCACAGGTATTATTGTTTTTGTTTTTTTTTTTTTGCAGCTTGAGCAGTAAATCAACAGCGGCCTTGTGTTTTTCATAAAATGCTCACCAAAAATTCAAGCAAACAAGACACTGGGAAGGTGAGGTGTCACAAGTGGTGAATTCCCATAGCAAGTGAATGCAGCATCAGTCTTCGGGACATGCACAACCGGGCTCTGATTTTAAAGTATATCCGTATCTGTAGCACATTAAGACTTGTAAATGTGGCACACAATAGATGAAGAAGCCTTCTGACACCATTGGACTTGCATTGCTGTCCTTAAGGCTGCCAAGGCAGGCCCCCCAATCTTTGTGCCTCAGACTTTTTTAGGAGCTTATTGTTGCTTACTTGGCATACTGCCCTAAGTGTGCCACGGCTTCAGTTCCTCTTAGTGTTGAAGTAGATGACACAGATGTCTAGTGAATTGCTGCTCAAAGCTACTGTCGATTAATCGAAAATAATCATGGCTTTCACCCTCACTTTTTTTTTTTTTTTGCACAGTAGTCTTCATTCTTAAACTGAATTCCCTTTTGACAGTTTGAGAAAAACAATTCAATTTTAAAAGAATATGGGTCTCAAACATCTCTCACAAAAGTTAACCCTATTAGCATCATCTCCAGTCCACTGGGCCTGCTGTGGGTGCAATGTGGTTACACACATGAGCCACTGTGGATTATTCAGGTCAGTTCAAGACAACGCTGGAGCTGTCAGATCATATGGGAAGAATGGTTCCTATCCTTAGTGTTGGAGAAAATGGATTTGGGGGACAACTGGCTAACCTGGGCAAACCCAGGAAATGCTTGTTTAACCTGCGATGAATAGGAATTACAAAAGCAAGATTTTCAAACCTGTTTCATCCAATTCAGGGTTGAAGGGGGCTGGAGCTTATCTTAGGAGCACTGGATGCAAGACAGGAATCAGTTCTATTCAGGGTGCGGATCCATTGTAGGCCCAGAATTACTAATCCAGTATGGCAAAATAAAATGAAAATATATGCAACCGAGAAACTTCAAATATTGTATTTAAAAATATACAGCATATACAGTGTGTGTGTATGTAAATATTTATCTGTGTATATACTATACTAGCTGTCCCCCCCCCCCCCCCCCGCATAGTAATAAAACAGGACAAACTTTAAAAATCAATAAACAAAAAGGTATCACCAGCTAAGCGGAAGCAAGGTACACTCCAAACCATGGCCGACTCCCCACTCCTGACGTCACGCTTCCCCCTCCCTTGGCCTGAAGCCTCTGTCTTGGATTAGTGAGAATTTATCGCTCCTGCAAGCGAACTATGATTCTTAATGCGATGAGAATCACAATGTTCAAGCAAATTCTAGAAAAAAAACCCATCTAAATCCGTTATGTAGTTCTCTCGTTCATTAGCTAAGCAGATGTAAGGTACGCTCCGAGGCTGGCGTGTGAGTGAGGAGGGCCCCGCCTGGCTCACCACTCCTGACGTCACGGTTCCCCCTCCCCTCGGCCTGCGGTCTCTCTCTCGGATTTGAGCAAATATATCGCTTCTGCAAGTGAACAATGATTCTTAGTGCGATGAGAGAAGTCGCAAAATCAACCAGAATGTACAAGCAAATTATAGAATAGAAAAAAAAAAAATATCCAAATCCGTTAAGTAGTTCTCGCATGAAAAGCAGGCATTGATTTTTTTATATATATATATATATATATATATATATATATATATAAATGTACGTGTGTGTGCGTGTGTGTATGTACACACAGGGTGGCCTGAATTCTGCATTCCAGCTGCTTTCTGACTGGTTTGATCACCTACATGTGTCATTTTGTTTTTATAATGGATGCCACGGTAGCACAGTGGTTAGCATCGCTATTTTACACATCCAACACCCCCGTGCCCAGTCATTGAGTGTTTAGAGTTTGTGTATTCTCCCCACGTCTGTTTGGGTTTTCCTCCCATATCCACAGGTGAACTGGCAGCCCCGTGCGCTGAGTGGACAGTTGTGTCTTGTGACTGATGCTGCTTTATTAGGCTCCAGCCCACACAGTCCTGAATGAGATTAAGTGCGTCTGAGAGTGCCATGACTAATTATCGATTAATCGACTGATCATTTATGTCTATAGTTCTCAGCCCAGGAAATATCATGATAATAAAACTTATAACTATAACTGCCAAAAAAGTAATAATGGTTAAACATGTGGAAATCAGCTATATTGTATATACATGTTGTGGTGAAGATCTTACATATATATATTTATATATGGTCAACCTCTTGCCTTTCCTTTGTAACAAATACTGTATAAAATTCTACAACTGGCATCTTGCTGATTTGTGGCTTATACTGTACTTAGGAGGTCAGTCTGTCTTGGCGCATCTACAGTACCTTGTAGAAGTAAACCCACAGCCTCTGTCACATGAGCTGCGTACCATTTGACAGAAGTCATTCTGCTTTATGAAGGGGAAGGCAGGCAGGCATTCTTGACATCAGTCTTTCTAGGGTTGTGGTGCAATTTTTCATTATTATGATTACAAAAAAGAAACAATTTTGGCTAACAGTCTCTGGATGACACTACAGCCTTCAATGTGCAAAAAACAAAATTCTAGAAAATAGAAAGTACAAGGGTACTTGTTTTATTAACGGTTAAGTGTTCTAATTGTGATGGCTGTGTTGTCTATGAAGTGCTGTTTAGGATGTTAATCACTCTTATTCAAATGGTGGCTTCGTGGCTATAAAGATCTGCACTAGGATCTGGAAGGCTGCTGGTTCAAATCATGTTACTACCAGAAGGGATCTTACCCTGTTGGACCCTTGAGCAAGGCTCTTAATGTGAAAATTGCTGCAAAGGTCACTCAAAAACACAATTATCCCTTGGGGGTTTAATAAAATGCATCAAATCAAAAAAAAAAAAATGCCATAAAGAAATGCTTACACAGCATACTGAAATTCAGACAACTGCATAACGAATATACAGAAATGTATGCATGGTGTTGAAATATTAGTAGTAGTATTTTCACGTCTACAGAATACGGTGGAACTCTTACTTGCACATCTTGACTGTGTGTAATGAAGCTCTTGAAATTTACACTGAGGTGCATGTATTGAATGTGAAAATGCACACAGCGCAGACTGAAACACATGCACTCCACAATAATAAGCAGCCACTGCATACTGAAACATACAGAGTGCACGTGACATGTAATCCACATGCAGTCAAATTAGTGAAACACGATTTTGAGGAATTATCAAGTCTGTGTCAGTCTTGTGCCCAGTGCTGTCAGGGTGGTCTCTTGTTGCCCCCAAGATCCTGAATTGCTCTAAGTGGGTTTGATAATGGAGTGGAAAGAAATGAAATACAAGTTTTATTTTGTGAATCCAAAGCATTCGACATCAGGCTATTAATGTGCTGTGAGGAATGGATGGTACCATTCTGGAACGATGTTGCTCTACACTGATAGTTAAAGTACTTAAACTTGCACGACAGGATGCGCCTCAACACCATTCCAAAAAAAAAAACCAAAACATAACGGTGCAGCACTGGGCACATGGTGCAAGAGAATGGTGATGTATTACATGTTGACGGACATACAAATAAGAATTTAACTGTACTCTGTACACATAACAATGCGACTACTAATACCAGTACTGAAATTCACAAACCCCTTTAAAGTCATATTTAAGCCAAACACAGTATGGGATTGGCAAATTGATTGGGGTGGTAAGAGCAGTCATGTGGTTACAGTACAGAGCCGTATCAGTGAAGAAGGAGCTGAGCCAGAGGATAAGGCTCTCGAATTACCAGTTGAGTTACGTCCCTATCGTCACCTAATGTCATGAGCGTTGGGTAATGACTGAAAGGACGTGATTGCGGGTACAAGCAGCCGAAGTGAGCTCTCTCCACAGGTTGTCTGGGCTCTCCATTAGGATGAGCAGCACAGACACCCGGGTGAGGCTTTGAGTAGAGCCGTTCTCCCATTACATCGAGGGGTGCCAATTGAGGTGGTTTGGGCATCTGATTCAGATGTCTACATGCGGAGGTTTTACAGGCACAACCAGCCTGTTGGGAGGATTGTTTCTCCCAATTGGCCTGGGAACACCTTGGGATCCCACAGTATGACTTGACAAGCGTGCCTGAGGAAAGACAGATGGGCCTCACTGCTAAGACTGTTGCTCTTGCAAACCCAGTCTCAGATCGGCGGTGCAAAATTAATTAAAATTTATGCAAAACCTAAGTTTGTTAACAGCCCGTTCAATAAAAGCTCAGTTAATAAATGTATGCTGTGTAGAACGGAAAATCTTGGAGTACAGTGTACACTTTTTAATATACAGTTCAAGTGTTTCTGTATGAAGTGCAGAGATACTCAGGTTCAGGCCTGGTGGATCACAATGTCCTTACAGCTCATCATCAAATACCAGCAGTCGTTCATGTCAGAGGATGTTTAGTGTATTGTTGACTCCGATTCCGCCCTGTCAGGTGACAATTTTGAATTATCAGGAAAAAAGTGACACAGAGTGCTGCTAAAAAAAAAAAAAAAAAACAGTGACAACAATGTGACATGTATTGAAAAGAAGTGACTTAGCATTTTATGCAGTTGGTTGCCTTGGATGATCTCTGTACACGTCAATGTGATCGTGTAAAGTGCAGTCACAGTTGTATGTTTTTCACAATTTCATTAGTAAACATGTTCACATTTTTCATAAAATGTGAGGTTTTTCTGAAAAACATAAATGATGAGGGGGAAATAAAAAAATCATTCATAAATTTAGGCTCTGAGGCTAAGGATCTGCGCTGGTATCCGGAAGGTTGCCGGTTCGAATCTCCATTACTGCCAAAAGAGATCCTACTCTACCTGGGTCCTTGAACAAGGCCCTTAACCTACAATTGCTCCAGGGGCGCTGTACTATGGCTGACCCTGTGCTCTGACCCCAACAGTTATGCAAAAGCTAGCAAATTCCTAATACAAGAAATTGTATAAGACGAAATAAAGAACAAAAACAATTAAGCAGCCACTATAGCCATCCAGGCCCTTGGAACTAGTGTATGCATTTCATTATGATTACTACCCATAATTGGCTGACACCTTAATAAAAAACAACCAAATCAATCAGGAACCTTCTGCAGATGTACTTAAAGTTGGATCGCAGGCGGGTTGAGTGACTTGCTCAGTGCCGCACACTGGGAGGTAGGATTTGAACCAGCAAGGTCTAATGCAGGGTTCTCAAACTCCAGTCTTGGAGGACCCCAGTGGCTTCAGGTTTTCATTCTAACCCTTTTCTTAATTAGTGACCTGTTTTTGCTGCTAATGAACTTCTTTTGAATGAATGAATTTGACTTGCTTCCCTGAATTTCTTCATCGTTCCTCTGAATTGCTTAATTTCTTTCTTTAAATGGCACTCAAACAGAAATGAAATGTGACGCGAGTGAGTCAACAGAAGACCAATTAAGTCAGGGCCTCAAACTCCAACCAATTTCACTCCAACCAGTGGCTGAATTAGGCACCGATTCTTGTCGTTAATTAAACCCGTTCTTTAATTCCATGGCTTGTTGCTGCTCTCATTATGCAATAGCGGACATTTCTGAAATTGTTGATTTTCTCTTTTCTATGAGCACTGTTAAAATGATTTGTGGACCTGAGCAGACCAACATTCCTGAGACCTTCATCTTTTTTTATTTTCATGTTCTGCTCATGTTTTGGCTCATTTTGTATGTCACTATTGTTTGGCAGCTAATTAAAGAAACAGAAACAATTAAGGCAGGGGTCCCCCAAATTTTGCTCACCCCATAAATAAAAGCAAAACTCGTTTCACGTTTTTGCATATGTATTTTTTTTTTTTTTTGCAGTGTAGACACAGTTTACATGAAGACCTAACATTTGACTTTTTCAACATATTTGGACAGACGACAACTTCAATATGGTGTACTTAGCTTTTCAAATGACTCTCTATGGTGAATGTAGAGCACAGGTGTCGAACTCCAGGCCTGGAGGGCCGCTGTGGCTGCAAGTTTTCATTCTAACCCTTTTCCTAATCAGTGACCAGTTTTCACTGCTAATTAACTCCTTTTCCCTTCATTTTAATAGCCTGGTCTTTAAGGATTTGGTCCTCTAAATTGATTCTTTTGTTCATTAAATGGCAGTCAAACAGAAATGAGATGTGAAACGAGCCAACAGCTGACCAGCTAAACTGGAGTTTCAAACTCCAACCAATTTCACTCCAAAAGTTTCTTAATGAGAAGCCAATTCTTGCTGTTAATTAAACCCATTACTTAATTCCTTGGCTTGCTGCTGCTCTCATTCTGCTACAGCAGACATTTCCCAAATTGTTGATTTTCTTTTTCTAATTTTTGACCTGAGAGATCAACCTTACCGAGACCGTCACCTTTCTTTATGTTCAGATAATGTGGTTAGCTAGTCACCCGTTTGCTGATTTTGTGTCTCATTATTGTTTGGCTGCTGAGTAAGGAAATAGAAAAAACTAAGGGGTCTGAGTCGAGTTAATTAAATCTAAGGAAAACAGTTAATTAGCAGCAAAAACAGGTCACAAATTAAGAAGGTGGTTAGAGTGAAAACCTGTAGCCATTGCAGCCCTCCAGGACTGGAGTTCAACACCCCTGATGTAGAGGAAGTAAAAAGACAACATGTAGAACCGGGGGTCCTCAATCATGATCCTGGAGGGCCGCAGTGGCTACAGGTTTTCATTCCAGCCAGTGTCCTAATTAGAACTCAGCCCTTGCTGATAATGGAAGTTGGTGTTTAAGTCTATGCCTTGTTAGTGCCTTCATTCAAAGACAATTTTTAGTTACTTTGTAGATCAGAGGTCCTCAATTACAGTCCTGGAGGTCTGCAATGGCTGCAGGTTTTCACTTTAACCAATTTCTTAATTAGAACGCTTTTATTTACTCCTAGAGCAATACGTTTTTGGGCTTAATTTTAGTTCTCTTGCCTGTTACCTGTTGCCTGTTAGATTTTAGCAGCTGCATTTAAGTTTTAATTGTTGCCTGTTTTCTTAATCAGACATTAGTTAATAATTGAAATCCAATAAACCAGCAGCTCTCCAGCTAACGTGCTTACCATGAAGTATCGGTGATAAAAAAATGTTTAGAAATGAACGAGAGGGGAATTGGAAGGACCATTAAGTTTAAATCTGTCCTGGTCCACAAAACACGTGGATAATATTCTCACAGAAGGAAACTCTACAGTGCAATTAAAATTGCTCTTGGATGAATGCAAGCATTAACAAGGTAAATAGTTCAAAACCAAGTTTCATTATCGGCATGGACTGCTTTCTAATTAGGAAACTAGTTGGAATAAAAACCTGCAGCCACTGCGGCCCTCCAGGACTGTGATTGAGGACCCCTGAATTAAGGGATTTGAGTCATCAAGAGCAAGTTAATTACAATTAATTCAAAAGAAGTTAATCAGCAGCAAAAACAGGTCACCAATTAGGAAAAGGGTTAGAATGAAAACCTGCAGCCATTGTGGCACTCCAGGACCGGAGTTTGGGAACCCTGGTCTAATGCCGTCACCATTTCAGCATAGTGTCTGTACCCTTAAGAATGATCTCTATCCTAAACAGCGCCTTCTAGCTGTCAGCTAGTCCATTTGCCCCCTTAAGCAGTGTGTCTATGAGAGCTGTGGTCTAATTCAATGCTGTGCTGCTTTCTCACCTTGAATCCCCGTGGTGTCTGCTCCGTGCTGTGCATCAGTTCCGGGTGAATTGTTCGACATTCATTTCAGACAGGATAGTTAAAATCTAGAAAGGCTGAATCAAGTTAGTTATGCTCAGTGATCAAAGCTGCAACAAGAAATAGAAGAGACTGACCTCCTACGGTTAGAGTTCCCCACCTCTGCCTTACAGCATCGCTTAGTCCTCTTGAGCCCAGACCCCAATCTGATGAAGGATTTTTCAAGGGACTCCATGGAAAACCTGAAAAATGCTACAGTCCTGTTCTTGATGTCACCTTTACTGCATCTGAACCAACTGAAACGAAAGAATTTCTTTGAGCAGGCTTTGCATATTTCATGTAAATTAAAAGATGATACAGTCGCAGTCAGTTTAGACTTGCCCTCCCAGTCCGGCGTAGATTATCGTACCAGCTGAATATATTCTAGATTTGGACAAATAAAGACACTGTTTTTCTATGTATGTAGTTAGTGATATTTGCAAATAGACTGCTGAATATTGTACAACTTGTGGGAAAAATGGAGCGGTTTTATGACTTGACTCGTCTCTCCTTGTCTCTAAACCATCATGGCCTTATTTGCTCACACTGTTGGTGTTTTTGGATCTGTGATTATATATATATAGTATATATAAAATTGTGTGTGTGCAATATATACACACGTTTAATGAAAACAGAAACACCTTTGCTAATGATCATTTGTTGATTTTGTATAAATTTTGGCTCTGGTTTTACTATCATTATTTTGGTGTGACAATTCTGTGCTGCAACAGCTTCCTGTCTGAAAGTGTGAGCCGGGGAGGGCAGCACTGGGATGCCCTCTATGGCAAGAAAAAAAAAAAAAAATATGAGAACAATGTTTTTGTTTAGTCTTTGAAAGTGGAAAAGCTGTTTTCTACCTTTTGTAGATGCTCTTTTAAAAGAAGTAAAGACAGTTCATAAAAGCTGAAACGTATCTGTGCTTTTTTTGTTGTTTATTTGCCTTTTGCTAAAAAGTTTATTCAGTCACAGTTTCCGCATGTTGCAGGACCACTTCAGAACCAGTGGGAGTTTTGGTTTTCATTCCAGGCAAAATGGGTGTCACAGTACCTATAAAAAGTATTCACCCCCTTGTAAGTTTTTACAAATTTACTGTTCCACAACACTGCATCCCAGTGGATTTTAATTGCCATATTTGACACCAATTAACAGAATCTTAAATGTTAAAGTGGAAACAGATTTCTGCAAACTGGTTGTAGAGAAAAGCCAAGCAAAATGACACCTTTTATTGGCTAACTAAAAAGATTACAATATGCAAGCTTTCGAGGCAACTCGGGCCCCTTCTTCAGGCTTCAGGATTACATCTTTGCCTCAAAAGCTTGCATATTGTAATCTTTTTAGTTAGCCAATAAAAGGTGTCATTTTGTTTGGCTTTTCTCTACATTCATAATGGCTAACACGGTACAACACCCTAGTACTGCAAACTGGTTAAAATTAATCCACATTAATAAAAGGATAAGCGTCTACGTATCTGTGTGTCCGGCTGGTTGCGAGGTCTCTGCCATTCCAACAGATGGTGAACCCAAAGTATTAACACTGCTTTTTCGAATCCCATACCAGGTGGTATACAAGAGATACAAAGGGGGGACCCAAAAATAACAAAAAAATTTAAAAACATTTCTCAGAACATTTCCAAAATTCAATTACCCTCAAAATCCTCTCCCTGAGACGCAATACACTTGTCCCACCACGTTTTCCATTGTTCAAAACTGTTCTGAAACACTTGCAAAGTGATGGCCTTCAGTGGCTCCATCGTTTGCTTCTTGACCTCCTCTACATCCTGTAAACGGTTCCATTTAAGGTCCCTCTTCATTCTTGGAAATAAGAAAAAAAAATGACAGGGTGCAAGGTCACGGGGAGTGGGGGGGGGTTCTTGTCATCCTGTTTTTCATGAGGAACTGCCACTCACTTAATGCTGTATTGTTATGATGCAGAAGCCACTCTCCTGATCGCCACAATTCAGGTAGTTGTCTCCGCACTGCATCATGCAATCGCTTCAGCACTTCAAGGATGCCTCCTGGCCAAATGATGCAGAGGACGGTCTACTACACGCACCTAGCGGCAAACGTCAGAACAAACACCCTTCCAGCCTCAAAAAAAAAAATTGCTTTATTTGGGTACCCCCTCGTATGCACTACCTGACAAAAGTTTTAGAACATCTCAGTTTTGTTTCAAATTTTACCAGTTGAAATGCATCGAATGACCTAAAATGGTGAAATGGTAAGCAGTAAACTGCCAGAGGTTTAAATTTGAAGTCTAGGTTAGCAAAAACAGGAAATATCGGAATATTAAAAATGGGCCTTCTTCAGGGAACAACTAACAAGTTACAACCTATGGATGATCTGTAGCAATTCAAGTAAATGAAGCCTTGCAAGTTGAAGCAAACTATTTGCACAGGTGTCCTGACTTCTGTTGATTACTTAAAAGCCCTCTGTGTGTCTTCAGAGTTGGAACACCCTAACCCCTAACTGTTGGAAGTGTTACCTGCAGCTCCTGTGATTAAAGTTTGAATTTCTAGGAGGTTCTTCTAGTATCAAACGTTCAGCTCTTCGGCTTAATTTGATCAGGCTGTCCAAATTAGCAAGTCATTTGAAATCTACACTCCATTTTTTATTTTTTTTTTAATACTTTGCCAAGCTCATAGGCAATCAGCAACCTTCTTTCGGAGGGCTTCAGAGAGCTCTTTTAATCTTGGTTATGACGACACCACATACATCACCAGCAAAGAGAACACCAGACCCTCAAAATTTGTCATTTAAATAAGAGTCAGGTCCCCCTGCATAAACAATAAGGCTGTAATCACTGGCACCTCACTCAGAACACCTGATTGCGATTTGATGGATGTGAAGGGGTAGAGTTACTTCTTCCAATTGACAAATCTCTATATTTCTTAATTTAGATGTGAATGAATTCGTGTCATTTGTTCAAGTATATCACCTTTACCTGTACACGGCAAAAAAATTTGAAATCTATGCAAGCTTTTATATCAAGCCATCAAATCTTTTCCTTACTGTATGTAAGATTTAGCTTATTTTAAGAAATTTTGCTCACCCCATAAATAAAAGCAAAACTCGTTTCACGTTTTTGCATATGTATTTTTTTTTTTTTTTTGCAGTGTAGACACAGTTTACATGAAGACCTAACATTTGACTTTTTCAACATATTTGGACAGACGACAACTTCAATATGGTGTACTTAGCTTTTCAAATGACTCTCTATGGTGAATGTAGAGCACAGGTGTCGAACTCCAGGCCTGGAGGGCCGCTGTGGCTGCAAGTTTTCATTCTAACCCTTTTCCTAATCAGTGACCAGTTTTCACTGCTAATTAACTCCTTTTCCCTTCATTTTAATAGCCCGGTCTTTAAGGATTTGGTCCTCTAAATTGATTCTTTTGTTCATTAAATGGCAGTCAAACAGAAATGAGATGTGAAACAAGCCAACAGCTGACCAGCTAAACTGGAGTTTCAAACTCCAACCAATTTCACTCCAAAAAGTTTCTTAATGAGAAGCCAATTCTTGCTGTTAATTAAACCCGTTACTTAATTCCATGGCTTGCTGCTGCTCTCATTCTGCTACAGCAGACATTTCCCAAATTGTTGATTTTCTTTTTCTGATTATTGACCTGAGAGATCAACCTTACCGAGACCGTCACCTTTCTTTATGTTCAGATAATGTGGTTAGCTAGTCACCCGTTTGCTGATTTTATGTCTCATTATTGTTTGGCTGCTGAGTAAGGAAATAGAAAGAACTAAGGGGTCTGAGTCGAGTTAATTAAATCTAAGGAAAAAAGTTAATTAGCAACAAAAACAGGTCACAAATTAAGAAGGTGGTTAGAGTGAAAACCTGTAGCCATTGCAGTCCTCCAGGACTGGAGTTCAACACCCCTGATGTAGAGGAAGTAAAAAGACAACATGTAGAACCGGGGGTCCTCAATCACGATCCTGGAGGGCCGCAGTGACTACAGGTTTTCATTCCAGCCAGTGTCCTAATCAGAACTCAGTCCTTGCTGATAATGGAAGTTGGTGTTTAAGTCTATGCCTTGTTAGTGCCTTTATTCAAAGACAATTTTTTGTTTCTTTGTAGATCAGAGGTCCTCAATTACAGTCCTGGAGGTCTGCTATGGCTACAGGTTTTCACTTAAACCAATTTCTTAATAAGAACCCTTTTATTTAGTCCTAGAGCAATACGTTTTTGGGCTTAATTTTAGTTCTCTTGCCGGTTACCATTCAGAACCCTTAATTGCCTATTTTAGATTTTAACAGCTGTGTTTAAGTTAATTGTCTGTTTTCATAATCAGACATTAGTTAATAAATGAGATGCAGATAACCAATAAACCAGCAGCTCTCCAGCTAACGTGCTTACCATGAAGTATTGGTGATAAAAAATGTTTAGAAATGAATGAGAGGGGAATTGGAAGGACCATTAAGTTTAAATCTGTTCTGGTCCACAAAACACGTGGATAATATTCTCACAGAAGGAAACTCTACAGTGCAATTAAAATTGCTCTTGGATGAATGCAAGCATTAACAGTTAAATGCCAAGGTTTATGATCAGTATGGACTGCTTGCTAATTAGGAAACTAGTTGGAATAAAAACCTGCAGCCACTGCAGCCCTCCAGGACTGTGATTAAGGACCCCTGATTTAGAATGAGACGGGCACCGTTAGGCAGAGGTCAGCATTTGTGTGGCTGCTATTAAATCTGACCTCGGCGCAGACTGTGTAGAGTCTGCACTTTCACCCTATGTCTTCCCACTGTTCTAACGTGTGTCTGTTAGCTTAACTGACGTGGCCCCTCTCTGTTCAGAGTCACCTCTAAGATTGGGTCCAGTATTGAACAGTCACCAGCTCTCTGACAGACTGGAAACAGCAGGATGAAGATGGACAGATGGATGGAGGATTTAGAACACAGAACTTAAGCACCTTCTTCATCTACAACAGAGAAAGACTAAGCAAGAAGCAAATGACGGAGTAATTTTCTGCATCTCCCCAACACCCCTCCCAAGCACCTTCCAGAGAGAATGCAATACATTTTGACAGCAAAAACCCAAGACAAATCAGTCATCTTATTAAATAAACACAAGTCAACACAGAGTGCAAGGACCAAAGCAATACGATTCAGTCCAGTATTTGAACACCTCATCACACTTCACTCATAAAAACACAGAACGAAAGATAGTTTATTGCATTTTAGCAACTTGACAACAATGTCTCCTATACCTAAGTTACATTTCAAGTAAAATGACCTTTGCTCAGTAGATATCAAAACTGAGGCAGCGGGATTCTCAATGTGGGTTCAGCAGCTACTACACAAAGCCCATACCAAGTCTCCTAAAACCCAAATGCTGCACAAATCCAGATAGAGGTTACATTTTCCTGAGCAGCATACTCAAACGAACATCAGTCAGTCCTTTTCTGTCCATCAAATGACTTCTACAACGTGAAAATAAACACTCTGCCCTGTTCCAAGGCCCACCCAAGCAAACTTGCTCTATTTTACGAAATTCAAGTCTCCAGCTTGGGCCCCTTAGTTCATCAATGGCAATCCCTTACGTCTTTTTATTTTTAAGCAAAGTCCAGTTTCTTATTTGTCCACGAACTTCACCCCATCATGTGCCCGACTCTTTGATCCTTGTAGGCTTTGTCCACAGCATTTGTAGTGAGAACAGCAAAAAAAAAAAAAAAAAAAAATTTATTCCTGTTTGGAATGCATGAACAATAAAGAGAGGTAGAGTTTGGATTGTTGTGTACGGTGGCGGCTTCACGTCTTAAACACTTTGTTGGACAGCACCTCACTCAGAGCACAATCCATGTGTACCGATCACTGTCTGGCAGGACTTTAAGAGATGAGCCTTTAAAGAAGCATAAATAGAATAAAGAGAAACTGTGAGGTTTTTACCAAAAGCATAGCAAAGTCCAGGATGCTCAACACAAGAACACAACACTCTCAAAAAAAAATAAAATAAAAATCTTTATGCTTTATGCAGTGCAGGGTTGTAAGTAAGGCCAGGCCTTCTCTGCCAGCACTAAAGCAGGAAATGGCCGGTTCATCACAGAGCCCACTCATGCGTACACAGAAACACAGCCAGTTTAGAATCACCCAATTAGCTTTAGGGCACAGATGTCTGGGAATGTGGGAAGGAAATAAATGCCACACAAACACTGAGGGAACATGCAAACTCCACACAGGAAACAAGCAGGTATGGGATCTGAAACCAGCGTGCTAGATCCATGATGCAGCAGCACTGAACACTTCTGAATACCAGAGGTCAGATGAAAACTAAGATGCAAGCAGCAGATCAAAAACACCATCCTCTAAAACACCCCCATCATACAGACCTACCTTTGTGCAGTGCTTCATTGGTCATGCGATTGATGTACCGTGTACTGTTTTCTGGAACAAGCCATTTCATCACTGTGTTGACGCACGTTTTCCTGTATGAACTCCACACACTGCCACTAGAAGGCAATGGGAACATATTAAAATGAATAACCATAATAAAAATGGGCATTCTGGAGAACCTGCAACCATCAAATCAAAAATAAAAAACCATCCAATTCATACAAATACACAAAATAAAAATCTGCATACCTGGTCTGTCCTTTGACTTCAGTGAGATCCCCAACAGCAACTGTGACAAAAGCACCGGTGTTCAGGTCCCAGGCAACCTTCAGACTGGTGTGGTACGTATTGGGCCTGTGTGGATGCAATCGAATAAAACATTTCTCACCTTCTTCTTTTCTTCTGCGTTATGACTTGACATCATGTCAATATAAACAACATGGTTTACAGGGAACGGTGTTAAATTAATTTACCCCAAGTAAGTTAACACGAGGGTGGCACATTGGGTAGCACTGCTGCCTTGCAGTTGGTTCGCTTCCCGGGTCCTCCCTGCATGGAGTTTCCATGTTCTCCCCGTGTCTGCGTGGGTTTCCTCCCATAGTCCAAAGACATGCAGGTTAGGTGCATTGGCGATGCTAAATTATCCCTAGTGTGTGATTGGTGTGTGGGTCTGTGTGTGCCCTGCGGTGGGCTGGCACCCTGCCCGGGGTTTGTTTCCTGCCTTGCACCCTGTGTTGGCTGGGATTGGCTCCAGCAGACCCCCCGTGACCCTGTAGTTAGGATATAGCTGGTTGGATAATGGATGGAAGTTAAGATGAGGGGCTATTGTCCAAGAGTCATTTAAATTTCCTGTAAATCCAGTCCTTAACATACCTGGTCTGGCTCTCCTCTGGAGTAGGGAAAGCTAAAAGCAGCAAACCAATGTTGATCACTACCTGGTTCATTTCGGAGCAAACCTAGAAGATTTAAATAAATAAATAAATAAATAAATAAATACACAAATAAATAAATAAATAAATAAAAATCAGGCAATGTGGACAAAAAACACTTGGATGGGGCAAGCAGGTCAGAAGTTCTGCTCTTACCTCTAGAATGACAATATCATAATCACTGAAGGAGCAAAATTGTTTCGACCAGGCAGCATCATTCCTAATGACCTCATTGATGACATACTCAAAGTCTAGAGTGAGCTGCTCCACTGTGACGTACTGACCCTTTGAACAAACACATGTGCAGTATTAATAAAAGACAGCAATTCCAATTTTCCAGAATCCAAAAAAAAAAAAAAAAAATGTATCTTCCTAAAGGAAATATTTGCTTAAAAGTTCTTAAAATGTACTGGTGTGGTGTGTGGATTCCAACAAAAATTTATCAACCATATATATTTGGGTGAGAAAGAGTACAGCAATGCTCGTGTCCCACCTGAACCTTTGACTCGCCGCGAAGTGCATGTAACCTCCTTCCCCTCAGGTCAGTGACTGTAAACGGTAACAGGATTTTGTCGTCTTCATATTCTGAACACAAAACAGACATGAAAAAAAAGACGGGACAGTTTATTTGTAAATTTTGTTAAGACTCTTAAGGCTGGGGTGTCAAACTCAGATCATGGAAGGCTGCTGGTTTCCACTCCAGCTAGTTTCTCCAATTACTGTTGTTAATTGTACACACTCACTATGTTGCCTTGATTATCTTTAAGTTGCATTTTAATTCCTTCATATTTTGTTTAACCAACAACCAAACTAAGATTGCATTGCACTTGTACCTTCATTCAAAAGGATATTTACAATAAAAGGTGAACACCTGAGAAATAGTACCCATTGTGGTCCACACAGTATTTGGATGGTGATCTTGGGGGTTTCAAATCAAACCTTTGGAAAATCTTTTGAAATGACTGGTGTGACAGAATGGCAACACTTCCGTGCCATAAAACTAAAATAATGGGGTTCATTAACAGAAATGGGTGAACATGCAAGGCTGTTTGAGACCATCCCCGATTTCACTGGTCATTTGTTAGCTTATTTTGATTTGCTTTATTGTTTGACGGCCGACTAAAGGGGAAAACACACACACACACACACACACACACACAATTGAGCAAGCAAATAATAATAATTGTGGTCAGCAACACAGGAGCACTGCAGGGGACTCTGCTTTCTCCGGTCCTGTTCAGTCTATATACATCGGACTTCTAATACAACTCAGAGTCCTGCCATGTGCAAAAGTTCGCTGACGACACTGCTATTGTGGGCTGCATCAGGAGTGGGCAGGAGGAGGAGTATAGGAACCTCATCAAGGACTTTGTGAAATGGTGCGACTCAAACCACCTACACCTGAACACCAGCAAAACCAAGGAGCTGGTGGTGGATTTTAGGAGGCCCAGACCCCTCATGGACCCTGTGATCATCAGAGGTGACTTTGTGCAGAGGGTGCAGACCTATAAATACCTCGGAGTGCAGCTGGATGATAAATTAGACTAGACTGCCAATACTAATGCTCTGTGCAAGAGAGGACAGAGCTGGCTATACTTCCTTAGAAGACTGGCATCCTTCAACATCTGCAATAAGATGCTGCAGATGTTCTCTCAGATGGTTGTGGTGAGCGCTCTCTTCTACACGGTAGTGTGCTGAGGAGGCAGCATAAAGAAGGAGGACACCTCACGCCTGGATAAACTGGTGAGGAAGGCAGGCTCTATTGTAGGCACGGAGCTGGACAGTTTGACATCTGTGGTGGAGCGACGGGCGCTGAGCAGACTCCTGTCAATCATGGAGAATCCACTGCATCCACTGAACAGGATCGTCTCCAGACAGAGGAGCAGCTTCAGTGACAGACTGCTGTCACCGTCCTGCTCCACTGACAGACTGAGGAGATCGTTCCTCCCCCAAACTATTCGACTCATTCAATTCCACCCGCTAGGGTTCAGTAAACGTTAACATTATACAAAGTTATTGTCTGCTTTTACCTACATTTTTATTACTCTTTAATTTAATATTGTTTTTTGTATCAGTTTGCTGTGGTGTTTGAATTTCCCCTTGGGATTAATAAAGTATCTATATCTATCTAATGTTATCCCCTGAAGATGTACTACATTACCTTTCTTGGATACATCCTTCTTTCTGCAGTAATTCATGCGGTGAAAGACCGGACGGTGTTAACGGTTGTAGATATTCTTCGGGATATTGTAAGTTGATGTTTTCACCTTCCACACCATCACCAACTGTTTCAGCAGAGTCTATTGATACGCATTTAACCAATCTGCCATGAAACCGATCAACAATTTTCACATTAATTTGTTTGACATCGTTTCTCTGTACTAGGACTGCCCGTGTACTCATCTTTTCTGTTGATAACCCTTCGGAATGAAATTCTTCAGTAAGATTTGGACATAATACGTCTTCTTTAATTGGGAACTTAGGAAAACATTAAAATTTATAAGAGCTGAGAGCACAGGAAGTGTGTCTGTCAAAAGCATTCACACGAATGAGAGGTGAGAGGGCCGTGGGCGTGGGCCGTGAACCATAAATGGTTGAGAGGAGGGTGGGACTTGAAAAAATCTCATGGCCAAAGTTTCGTCTAGCAGATCTTGAAAATAAATCTCTTCAAAAAAGAAAAAGTTGTCTCATCCCAGGATTTTTTTTATATAAGAGAGAGAGATATACTTATTCTCAATATGCACAACAAGTATGCCACACGACTTAACCATTTGAAATTAAAATAAAGTGGGTGCTATATAACCAACACCCTATAAGCCTGGTTAATCTATACTGCAGACCCTAACAAGTCCAGCATCTATCTGATGTCAAGTATAAAGCCAAACATACAGTATGTCTGTGTGTTTATCAAGTATGCAAATCCATACTAAAAGGCATTTTTGGAACTTGGCACGGGTATGGGAATATCTGTAGTGCTACTAACAAAATTCTTTGCTTCTGCAGTCCACAAATAACTTTCTAATAATATCACTATTGCTACATATTTATAAAAGGCTAAAATTAAATCTAAAAATTCCATATTTTGGTCCCCATCTCTATATATAAATAAAATCCAACGTCTGTTTTTCACAAGAGAACTACTTAACGGATTTTGATCGGGTTTTTTCTAGAATTTGCTTGAACATTCCGGTTGATTTTGTGAATTCTCTCATCATGTTAAGTATCTCAGTTCGCTTGCAGTATGGATTTACTTGTGTGAATCCAAGAGTGATGCAGCAGGCCGAGGAGATGGGGGCGGGCCCTCCTCACTCACACACCACCCTTGGGGTGTATCTTACATCCGCTTAGCTAGCGAACGAGAGGATTGCTTAACAGATTTAGATCGGCTTTTCTAAAATTTGCTTGAACATTCCAGCTGATTTTGTGACTTTTCTCGATGCGCTAAGAATCATAGTTTGCTTGCAGGAGTGATATATTCAAGTTAATCCGAGTCAGAGCCTGCGGGCTGAGGGGACGTCAGGAGTAAGCAGCCGGGCAGGGCTCTCCTCACTGTCCTGTTTCACTTATATGCAGGCGAAGCCATAAGGGATGGCTTGTCATTAATAAAAATATTACAATACTCCACCATTATCATCTTTGCAGAGTACTACCAGTTACAGACTTTGGTTATATCAAAGTATTTAAGCACATCTTAGCAAAGCAGTTAATATTGTTTTGCTCTTTAAAAATTTAGAACTTACATTTCGATATTGTAGAGGTTTATACATTGAATAAAAAATGAAGAAATAAAATGTACTAAGATTAGTTACAGTAAATATAAAAGCCCACAAGTATATGGATGATCGTTACAGCAATGTTGGATTTCATTAAACATGTTTTTACAAATAGGAATTAGATGGGCAATCAGCAGGTTAATGGCTGACAACCAATAAAAGTTTTGCTTTGCTTACTGTTAAAAATATAAAAACAGAAAAAAAAAATTGGATTGAATTTCACACAGTAAAACCACTCACCAGTTTCTGGCTCAGCACTCCCTTGTGGTTCCATGCAATAGCGTAATTTGGTATAATTGACATAGCCTAAGTCTGTTCCCGGACCCTCTGGCTGGACTGTGACTGAAGATGAACTTTGCGATTGAGGTATGTGGCACCGAGGATCATCTTGTGCTTCACCTGGATCACTTCGCTTTCCTTCCATCTGCCGAGATGGGCCAGCCACAGGACTTGTGTCTCTCTGCTCACTTCTTTTAGACTCTGCTTTTGCTTCAAGAGTGATACACTTTTGTTCATGTGCTTTCCTAAAAATGTCTGATGCAGAATCTTTGACTTCATTTATTAACATGGCATGGTCACATGAAAGCAGGGATGAGGGGTTCTTGGCTAGATCCTCACAATGTGGCGCCGGTTTCCTTTCTGGCGAGCTGCTGGGGCTTCTGAAAGTCTTAGGTGATCCTAACTGTGGTTCTGTTCGACAGTACAAGACTTGATCACTCTCCTGTTGGTCATTTTCTACATACAAGTCAAAGGGGTAAAAAACAAAAACAGTCTCTTCAGATACACTCATAAATACACTAATCATTTCTTGAATTCTACCATATGCTTTTAAACCTTGTCTTGCTGGAATATAAAACATTTAGTAGCTGAGATTTTATAACATACTAGCGGTGTAAGCCTGTGCTGTAAAAAGCCTGGGCTCCTAGAAACTATTGAAATTGTCAGACAAAAAATTGAAATGCAGAGTTGAAGTTTTTGTTTTGCATACGTGCTCCCCCACCCCGCCTTGTCTATCAGTGGCTAAGTGAGTTTCTCTCATTTGTCTTTCCTTGGTGGTCTCACTTTGGCGACAGAGTCACCTTCTTTCAGCTTCATGCTGTAGCCTCATACTTCTTTCTTCTTCTGACTCGTTAACTTGGGGTCACCTTGCCGGCATTTTGAGCTTCATGCTGTAGCCTCACACTTCCGGACAGGACAGACACACACACACACTTCCATGCGTAAAACGTTTATATACAAGACGACCTCACTCATCTCTTAACTGAACTGTGCAAATAAATTAAAACACAAAAATGAAGCAGCTGTCTCTTACCTGCATTATGGACAGACACAGCACAGGCAACAAGTGAGTAACTGGTATTGAGAAGCACAACCTGATCTTTCTTCAGCTGGAAAGCAGGCTGGAAGGTTGGGAAAGGATAGACCACCTGATACTTTGTGTTTAGCATGAACCCATGCCGGAGGCACTGGGCACTGCTACCTAAATTGAAGGAGAAGCATAAAACAGAAATAAGGAAACCATTAGGATACACGTTGAGATATTACAATATCTGAAAAATATCGCCTGTCTATGGATCCTTAAAGGAACCAACAAGGAAAAAAGGCGGCAAAATACTACTGATGCATCAGCCAGTCAATTGCTTAGAACTGAACCTTTATTATTTTTTTTTTTAATTAATGCACAATTGGTATATACATTGATGATTTCTGAAGACTTTGTTTTAAAAATGTGAGTTAAGTTAATGTGCATGATTTACAAAGTCTGTATTATGCTACATGAACAAAGACAAAGAATTTGAAGAAAACAATGTCAGCATTGCCTCTAGTTTTAAACAGGCACCGCATTTTGCACACAAACCGATGTGGGCATCTGCATTACGAATGCTTCTATGTAAGTAAATGGAACTAGTTCTACCACCACTAGAAATTGAGAGTAGTAGGAGGAAACTCTACATTAACACTAAGAGAATTAATAAAATGTACTAGGACAATGTCCAGGCAAAGGACTGACAGCTAGGATGCTGGATCCATGAGACGCCAACACTACACACTGTGTCCACTTTGTCATCCAGCTGTAAAGTTTAGTACCACCTAGTAAGTGCTATGATCAAATAAAATATAGTTTTACGACTAAAGAAACATAAGAAATTTGACAAACGAGGAGGAGACCATTTAGTCCATCAAGCCCATTTGTTTAGCTAATGTCTAAGCTGCCCCAATACCTCATCCAGATTGTTCTTTGAAGTTGTTAAGGTTTCTGCCTCAAATAGCACATCTTGAAGCCTGATTTGACACACACGTGCTCTTTCACTTTTGGACTCCTAATTTCTACATATTAGCAGATCCCAACTGTCACAAAATTTAACTATAGAAAAATCAAGGACGCCATACTTTAAATTATTAAATGTGCAATATACTCAGCCAAGCATTGTGAATGGTGTAATACCTGAAATTTACAACACAATCTCATCAAATATATAATTAAATCTTGGCCTGAAGTGTTCTAGTGACGTGTACAAATGTATTATCTGAAATTGGCAGGCAGACTCGGATCGCTTAATAAATCTACATAAAAAAATAAAAAAAACGCATTATCTAAATAGCTAATAATTATCCTCAAAGCGCTTGTCCAAACAAATTATAAAGCTTCTTCCTAGAATTAGGTCATCCATGGGAGTCGAATTCTGGGCCTGGAGGGCCGAAATGGCTGCAGGTTTTCATTCTAACCATCTTCTTCATTAGTGACCAGTTTTTGCTACTAATTAACTTCTTTTGCCTTTGTTTTAATTAACTTGACTCAGGCCCCTTAGTTGTCTCTTTGTCCTTAATTAGCAGCCAAACAATAAGAAGACACAAAACGAGCCACCACATGACCAGGTTCCCTGTGCCCATCACACAACATCTGAAAATAAAGAAAGGTGATGGTCTCGGTAAGGCTGATCTCTCAGGTCACCAAAACATTTTGACGGTGTTCTTAAAAAAAAAAGAGAAAAATCAACGCTTTTGGAAATGTCTGCTGTGGCAGAATGAGAGCAACAAGCCATGGAATTAAATAACAGGCTTAATTAACAGCAAGAATCAGCTTCTCATTAAGAGATTGGTTGGAGTTTGAAATCCCAGTTTGGCTGCTCCTCTGTCCGCTCGTTTCACATCTCATTTCTGTTTGGCTGTCATTTAATAAAGAAAGGAATCCATATTACTAACCGAGAATGGTAAACCGGATGGCATGGACGCAGGTACACGGCGATGGGACCATGAGACGTACTGCGCAGGCACGTACAGCGCACGTCTCAAACTGCAAGCTAAGTCGCATCCACCGCACACGAAGGAGTCACGGCCCAAAAACTAAACAGCTCAACTGACGTGAATGAGAAATGAAGCAACAACGTGCCCATAGCTAACGACTAATGACACATCCACACAAAAAAGAGGATTCTGCGCTGCAGCCCACAATCAAACGGAAGAGGCTACGGAGGCCCCACAGGTCCACAAAGATGGTACAGAAGGCGCGGGAAAGTTCAAAAGGCAAAAGGAGCCTACACAGCATAGTTGAACCCAACATAGTACAGAAGGCGCAGGCGTCACCGCCATATTGTGTGTGGCACTACTGCGGAGTGAAGTTAGGAATAATGTGCTGCTTGGGATTGTACAAACCGCTGAACGCTTTACACCAAATTCAAACACAATACAGCTCAACGATACAAATACGAGCCCACCTGGATAGGATCAATGAACACAGGCGCCTACAACGTGCGTCTGAAACTGCGGAAGCAAAGCAGGCACAGGTTCAAAACAAAAGAGCTTGACTGACGGATATACAAACACGAGCCCGCCTGGATAACATCAATGAACGCAGGTGCCTACAATGCGCATCTGAAATGCCGCGGGAAAAGTGGGCACGGGTCCAAAACGAACGAGCTCAACTAATGTATTTCAGGATACCCAACGCCGGGGGTAGGCAAGCGAAGCGAGCAGGGGGCGGAGCCCCCTTGTACATTCAGAGGACTGAATCCTTAAAAGAAGGGCTAATTAAATTGAAGGGAAATGAAGTTAACATTAGCAGTGAAAACTGGTCACTGATTAGGAAAAGGGTTAGAATGAAAACCTGCAGCCACTGCAGCCCACCAGGCCTGGAGTTCCACACCCCCCATCCCCCCCCCCCGAGTAATCTAAGCTCAAAATGTTTCATGCATAATATCCCACATTTATATAAAAAGCTCATATGGATGACAAAAAGTAAAATAGAATGGAATAAGAGAATACAATGGAAAGATCTGATATGCGAAAGACCACAAGCTAATTGTAGAAAGGACCAAAGTGAAAGGAGATGTGGAATAGGTGGATATATGGGCGTACAGCAAGTGTAGTATAGGTACTGTGGTAATTCATAAGCTGCCGGAAGTTTATGCACATAATATGTAGGACCGTGAAGGTCAGTCTGCCAGCAGCAAGTGCAAACTTCGTTTGCAGAAGGGGGAAGGCATTCAGGATAGTGTAACAAGTGTAAATTTAGATATCAGCAATGGAGTTGTTTTGAAGGAAGTAGTGACGTTCTGCTACTTTGGTTACATGTTGAGGGCAGAAAGAAGTACGGACACCACTGTGATAGCGAGGTGAAAGGTGTGTGTGTGCAAAAGTTCTGGGAGATGTTCTAACTTCTGAAGGACTCTCTCCAACATTGAAGGGAAAAGTGTAGGAAAGATGTGTGAGGAGTATAATGCAGTGTGGGACCAAATTCTAGGCAGATGAAGATGGAACATGAAGCAAAGCTGGAAATAACAGAAATGAGAAGGACAAGGAAGATGTGCGGAATGTCACAGAGTGAGAGGGAGATGAATGCAGAGTTAAGAGAAAGATTTGGTGTGGAGGTAAAAGGTTTTATGCTGAGGAGGAACAGACTAAGGTGGTTTGGGCATGTGGAGAAGGCAGAGGATGATTGGGTGAAAATAGAAGTGCAGGGAGTTAGGTCAAGAGGGCCAAAGAACACTTCACCGACGGTGGCGTCACATTATATGAAAAGGAATACATCTCATCACAAAATTGTCCAGGGCTAAGTAGAGTGGAGTAAGTAACTGTAGTGGTAACCAGCTAATCTTGGTAAACATGAGAAAAGCCGTTAAACCATTGATAAGAATGATGACCACCAATTGTTTCAATACTCAGGAGGGGGTTGGGAAAACACACACACAACTATATACCACAAGACGCAGTCATGAGTCATACCAGTCACCTTAACTATAAAAATCTGTTGCAGACACTTAGCTTACCTGGACGTGCACTGGCTGCCAGCTCATTGCAGTCAGCACAGGGATGGAAAGGGGGCATTGCCACCACAGAAATATAAATATCCCGGTTATTCTCATCGCTCATCATCAGATGCATAAGCATACTGCTAGAGCTGCGTGTGCTGAAGAGGAAACACAAGGCAAATGTTATCAAGACTTGCTTTTAAATGTATGCTTTTACATTAGACTGAATATTAAATTAAGAATATGAAGACTGTAATATCACCATGACGTTACTGGCAGTAACTCCTTAGATTAAAACAGGACAACAAAATGCAGACTTGCAAGTAGACCAACTATGGCAGGTTGTACAGTTGTGGCCAAAAGTTTTGAGAATGACCCAAGTACTGCTTTTCACAAAGTTTGTTGCTTCAGTGTTTTTAGGTCTTTGTGTCAGATGTTCCTCTGGTATACTGAAGTAGAATTACACGCATTTCATAAGTTTCAAAGGCTTTTATTGACAATTACATTAAGTTTATGCACAGAGTCAATATCTGCAGTGTTGGCCCTTCTTTCTTTTTCAAGACCTCTGCAATTCGCCCTGGCAGGCTGTTAGTCAACTTCTGGGCCAAATCCGGACTGATGGCAGCCCATTCTTGCATAATCAGAATTGGTGGGTTTTTGTTTGTCCACCCGCCTCTTGACCACAAGCTCTCAATGGGATTAAAGGTCTGGGGAGTTTCCTGGCCCTGGACCCCAAATTTCAATGTTTTGTTTCCCGAGCCACTTAGTCATCACTTTGGCCTTACGGCCCGGTGCTTCATCATGTTGGTCACCAAACTATTCTTGGATGGTTAGGAGAAGTTGCTCTCGAAGGATGTTTGTTGGCCACGACTATAAGGTGGAGTTAAAATTAGCTAACAGTGGAACTAACCCTTTGAAAAGTATTACAAAAAAGGCTTCTTCTATTGGTGGCTTTAAGAAGACACAAAAATGAGTCATGGAAGGACCTTCTCTCTCAAAATTAAGATGATATTACAAAGCAGTAAGACATATGATGCTGCATCTTATTCAGATCAGATTGCAAAGAAAGAGGACGAAAAATGCAGCATCCACTCAAAGGTGGCTAAATATAAAAAAAAAAAGTCAGCAAAGGTTCAAGATGCTTACATTAAGGACAGCGCTGATGAATGAAACTCCATATTTGAAATATTTTTTGAACTGTTCCTCAGGTTTCTAATTTTAGGTAGAAAAAAGAAAAAGGGGATACTTGCCCAGCCATAGAAGGAGAGTTAAGTTTGCTCTATTTTCAGATTGTGTGCGAACAGTGTATTATACATCACCAGAATAGACTGCTCAATAAACAGTACAGTGCTGTAAAAATATTAGGGATTATTGAGTTTATTTTCCTATAAAGAAGCAAAGATTTTTTTTTTTCCAATAAAGTCTGACAGCAGTGAAATTTTCAAAAGATGGGAATCAGTTAAGCAGGTGCCTGGTAACACGCAACACAGTTAGGATCCCAAGTCAGATACATTTTGAACAATGTGAATCAACAAAGATGTATGCAGTTTTGAGTTGGATTAGACCGATTTTTCTGCACAGATTGATAAAGAGGATTTTATTGAGAGTATACTTTCATCAAATTAGATCTTCTTATATAATACGCTACTGTGGCTGTCCGTTTGTCTGTCCAGGATCACCTGTAGCTTGCAAACCATTTGACCTATCGACCGGAAATTTGGTACACATACTACATAACCTCTACTGTCCACTTTCGGGGTGATGATTGACCTCCAAGGTGAAAAGGTCAACACAGGAAGGACAAGGTCAAAAATCAAATAACCTGTAGCCTGAAATTTGGTACAAATATTCTACACTGAAACTCTGGACTACAGTTTTATATTGTTATGGTGTATAAAATCTACATCTTATTCTGTATTATATTTTGCTCAATCCTAACAAGATGAATTTAGATGTAGGGGGCATTATAATAAAAAAGGCATATCCTCTTCCCTTATACCTGACTTTTATAACAGTTGTTCATAGCTTAGTGCTAATTTGTTTACAGCCTGGGAAAGGAAGCCTGAATTGATACCTCAGGCTATTGATTACTTTATGGATGGACATCAATTGGGTTTACGACCTGGGAAATGAAGGCTGATGCAATATCAAAGAACTTTATTACCTGGGGAACAAAATTCATCCATCATATTGACAGCCAGCCAATCAGGTGCTTGAAACATTCATGTGCTGTGAAACCATGGCATGAAACTTTATAATAAATATGCCTCATTCTGAAAGAAACGTCAGCAGAAGAAGAAGAGAAACAGTGACGACGGAAGAGCGATGTCAGAGAACAAAACAAAACAAAGGCACGTGTGACCAGTTTCATCTGATCGTCAGTCAACAGCATTCTCATGAACATTGATTGCTAAATCAAACGCCGCCCTGGGACTTTCATCCTTGACATCACGGATTCCTTTCAGTAAGCTTTTTTTAAGACTATTTTATCCAGACTTTACTATCGATCTTATTTTCTATTACTTATTATTGTTCTTTAATAAATAGTAACTTGTTTATATCTTTCTATGTTTTGTCTTAATGTCTAGAGTGATTGACGTAATTAGGTAGATTTCTAAGAGCACCTGGCGTAGCTGGAGATTTTGCCATTAGCTCTGTGCTGTGGGGTTTTAAGGCTGAGAGTGAGGGTGCCACTCAATAGTTACGAACAGTATGAGAAGAAGGTATTCTTGGCTGATAAATGGCCTATAGTCAAGGATACTGAGTCTTTGTATGTTTTAATATTTTCTTGGAGACCAAAAGTAACATTTAGGTCTAAGGTCTATTTAAAACATCATATGTTGTCCGTGCCGATAATAAATAAGTCTCTTGATGTGCTTGGAGAGTGACAAGTTGTGTTATACTTAAAGCATTTGTGTGGTTTTTAAGTGCTAAAAGTTAGCCAACTGTGTGAGTCATTTGTAGGGCACTGTTGTGGTTAGGGTCTGAGTGTGTGTGAATCTATGTATGTGTGTGTTATTATTTAGGGTGCGGGAGTAGACCAATCTAATAATGAACTTGACAAAGAAAAGGGTAAATAGACGATAACACAATATTAAAAGTGAAGAGTTCCGGAATTATTACTCTTTTTATTTTATTGTAAAATCAACTCTCAGCAGGGGGCAACAGGGCGGCTGTGCGCCGTTCTCCTCCCTATCACCTTTGCCATCACTTCCCCTACCTCTTCATATCTTAAATCATTCTTGAGGCAGATTGAAGACTTAAGTGGTAGCTTAAGTGAAAAATTAAAGAAAACATACTAAGTAATTGCAACACAAACACTGACTTCATCAGTTTAAACGCAAAAAGATGCCAAAGAAAGAAGAGAAGAAGCGGGTCACTAGAGTGGAGAAAAGAAGAGCTTCTCAGGAAGCAGTAAGCGCATCAACCTCTGAACAAATGAATGGTAAACGTACAGAAAAAGGATGAAAACTAGGAATGCTCAAGTCAAGTGTATTCAATGCATGTTATCGTGCAGTGTGCCGTTACTGGTTTTCAAATAATGAAAGGTCAAGATTGCATCTGTGATTTAAAGATGCACTCTTTTCAAAGCATAGGCACATGATAGAGATAAAACTAATGCCTATAATTTTACTGCAGCTAGGAAGTACAGCAACTCATGCCTACACCATTTATACATTTGCATGACAATGGTGTTTAATCTATCAATACTGAGCTAAGACATTTAAACTGTGCTGCAGGCTATTCAAATCTGGAAAAACTGAACACTACAGCAGGTCTGGCTTTCCCAAAATAACCTTCATGATTTGTAGAAATGTCATATTTATAGTGTAGTTTGTTTGAGGGTCTTTGGGAAATTGCATAACATATTGTTGTAAGGAGACTGGTGGAAGTGAAAGTGATTTCAAGAGATCAAAAAACATTCACACAAGTCATTTTCTAACCCATTTAATCCAGATCAGGGTTGAGGGGAGTGCTTGAGCCAATAGCATCTAGCATAGGGCAGATGGAAGGAACAAACTCTGGACAGGGTGCCAGTCCATCACTGGGCAAACACACACCATGGTCAATTTAGAGTCGCCAATTCACCCAACATGCATTTCTATGGGAAGGGAAACCCATGCAGACACAGGGAGAACATGCTGCCACACAGGGAGCACCTGGGATGTGAACCCTGGTCTCCTTATTGTGAGGCAGCAGTATTTGCGATAATCTAGAGTAGACTGAATGTCATGTAGTGGACAGGCTTTTAAAAATCTAACTGGGTGAGATATGAGGACCACTACTATTTATTAGCTTAGGTTAACAAGCGTTATTGCCTGAATTGTCTCCTCATTGTGTGACTTCATTCCACCGAGTTAAATTGGTCAAAATGAAGACACTAAAATTCACAGTGGGACAACTGCTTGTTTGGTCCGAAAGCAGTCAGAAATACTAAAGGCACCGTACAAATTTGGGAAAACAGGAAACCAAGAAAACGACTCAAGCAGAGGGATGGCATGTATGGGGTAAGGCAAAGCACAAGAAAAAAAAAAGACATTGTTCTTACTGTTTTAAAGAACTGTGTGGTTATACATTCTATTTCTTGAATAATTTAGGAATTCCAGATGTTCATCTGTACATCTACTTAGTCTTTTAGGCCATGTTTTCATGTCCACTTTTTTTTTTTTTAAAAAAACAATTTTACCCTGATTACGACAGTCATTTTGGTAAACAGATATACTCAAAACACAAAGATAATGTCTGGCATTTATAAGAAGATGAAAGATCATAAACAGTCTATATATGGAAGTGAAGGTTAACACACAAATTACTGCCATTTAACAGATCTTAAACTCATGATGGAATTGCTTAACGTGCCTCTTTTACAGACGTAATTTACCTCATTTTTATTGAAATGGCACTCTGCAGCAGGCTGCCAGATGTGCGTGCAGCAAGCTGGATAACCAAAAATCCCATAGAGGAAGAATACATACATACATACATACATAAATAAATAAGGGGGAAAAAAAAAAAAAAAAAATTGACAAACGGCAGGCAAGCGGGTAGTTATTTATTACCAGAGTTGGAGCAAGACATTTATCCACAGGATGGTTTGAGGGTGCTTACGTTATTGTTGGGTAAAGTAAAAAAAAAAGTTCACAATGCAAACATTCTGTTGTGCTTCTAAATACAAGGGCAAGTCTAATCACACAGACAACTAAACAGCCCTCATTTACCTACTGTACTTTAATGCCTTATGCACTAGTGTGTCCGTCACCAGAACTATTACGTCAGATCTGCAGAAAAATCGCATTCCACCTGACTGGAGCAGGCACTTAGATGATGGAGCCACAGATGCAGCAGTTTCCACAAATACCTTTACATCAGCTTAAACAAACAGTTTTAAATACATTGGTTTACTTTAAACCAATCAAGGCAAGATTTTTACAAAATGAACCAAGCAGGAGAAGGCTGGATAACAGGACAGGTGCACTTACTTGAATCCAAAGATGATGATTTTGGAGCGATCACTGGGCCATTCGCAAACGGTCAGAAAAAGGTCGCTATAAATTTCTTCTCCTGTAAACAAGCGTACCTGCCACACCTGGACCAAACATCAAAGTCTGTGTCAGAAATGGTTATATTTTTTTTAGATTATGTTAAAGGATACAACAAAGCATTCTCTCTGTAAATGCAAAAAAAAAAAAAAAATAGAACAGCTAGGGATTAAAAATAAGTTTCATAATACCAAGAGACACCCAAGGCAGGCAATGAATTAAGCAGCAGGACGTCACAAGATTTCAGAATAGAAGTTCACCTGCTCAATTTCCTCTGCCAAAAGACTATGACCTCAGAGAAAAAATGTCCAGCGCATGACTTTTCCCTACACAGAAGTAGGATTTTAGAAGGTAAATAGTGTAGGTCAATATTTAATTAAGTGAAATGAAATTAAACAAATATAATGTGTCGCAAAACACACTTTTTGGCCTTACCTAAGAGCCCTGCACTTGGAAAGAAACAGGAAAATGGATGGATAACTAGAGTGCAGTGAAAAAGGATTTGCCTTCTTCTGTGTTCCTCTGTTTTTGCTTATTCATAAAAACCTAACTGTTTCTGATCTCCAAACAAACAAACAAACAAACTGTGTGCTATATTTTGGAACAATTTTTTTTACAAAAGACCACATTAATGTTCTTTTTACTTTATTTTTATTTAACTTGTTCATATTTTATGTATGTGGTGTACAAAAGATTGCAATGCTTATTAAATTGACAGTTAATGACATTAGTAACATTTTATTGCACCACTTCCGTTGCAGTATTTGCTTTTGTCAATGTAAAAAAAACTGTTGATCGGATTTAAACTTCTTTACATTTTATTGTGTACAGAAAATTTATGTTATATTTTAAAAATAATATTTATTTTTTAGGCATTTTTATTGAGTTGCATAACATACTGCAGGGATTCCCAAACTCGGTCCCGGGGATCCACTGTGGCTACAGGTTTTTGTTCCAACCAGATTCCTAATCAGTGACAACAACGGATAACACTGATCAAATTTAATTAGCTGGTATTCCCCCCCCCCCCCCTCTCTTATTCTACATTCAGAAAAGCATCACAGCATGATTTTTATATTTATAAGACACTAGCTGTATCCCATGGCTGCGCCCACATAGTAATGAAACAGGACAAACTTTAAAAATCAGTAGACATCGGCACTGTATCTGAGCGTGTTCAGCTCTGATGGGAGAGCGCCCCCCATGTGGGGAGAAAAGCACGTGACCGTGGTATCTCTGGCAATCAGCAGCTGCCCTCTAAAACACACAGAGCTCTGATCTCTCTCTCAAAAACTTCAAACGTTACTCCTTAACAATCTGTAGAGGATAATGTCTGTCGAACAAACGGGTACCGCTAGCTTAGCGGAAGCGAGGTGAACTCCAACACGTGGCGAGACATAGACCAACTCGAACAGAGGCTGGCGAGTGAATGAGGAAGGCCGCGCCCCCCTACTCTCGGCCCACAGCCACTCTGTTGGATTTGCATAAATACATCGGTACCGCAAGCGAATTACGGTACTTACTGTGATGACAGAAGTTGCAAAATCAACTGGAAAGTTCAAGCAAATTACAGAAAACAACCAGATTTAAATCCGTTAAGCAGTTCTCTCTAGAAAAGCGGACAGACAGACAGACATACAGACAGAACGCGCCTAGACCACAAAATTTTTTAAAACCGTTTCTTAGTGAGCACCTATGGGCCAAGGGTAACCCACATTCCAAATTTCAAGTCCAGAGTCCTCATGGTTTGGGAGATTTTGTGATGAGTGAGTCAGTGGTATTTGGCTTTTATATATATAGAGAGATTTAGAAATATTTCTATTTCTGCTATAAATTTAAATGCTTAACTCTCTTTTGTTGATCTATTTTGTTTGCTCTCTTCATTATATCTTAATAATGACAATTAAAAACTAGCAGAGCAGACTCCCAAGGAAACAACACTGAATACTCAAAGGCTGCAAGTACTTTAGCGTCAGACCCACTAATTACTAAATAATGGATTAAACAACTAGAACACCTAGAAAAGCAGAATGACAATCAAGATGAAAATATTGTTAAAAGAAAAATACATTATTCCCATATAACTGCTTAGTACATTTTAATAATATTTTTTTAACCAAACTTAGTTTTCTGATTTCTATATTGTTCCCAAAATACAGAATTTGGGAAATAACATTTCACTTAATTAGCCCAGGAGTCCACTGAAAAACAGAAGCTGGTTGGAACAAATACCTGCAGCCACAGGGGGTCCCCAGGCCCGAGTTTGGGAATCCCAGATATACAGTATTGGAAATGAAAATGGTATTGAATTTTCTTATTTATCTTAGTATTGCATCAAAGGTTGAAATTTTGATATTGTGATAACCCTCTATAAACCAGAAAACTTGGGAGGGAAAACCCTATTGAGCCTACAGTACTCGACTATACAGTCAGGTCCATAAGTACGAGGAACGCTCAAAACGTTTCTGCACTTTTCTATTTTTGTTGGAAATGGTGAAGGGTGGAGGAGTAGTTAATTGGTTATTAAAAAGCTGGTACATCTCTGGGAAAATTGCATCGCAAATGAAGGTGACCATGTAGAAAAGTGATGCCATTTGCTTTCGAAATTCTTATCAGTTAAAAAAAAGTGCGGAAACTTTTTGAACGTCCCTCGTATTTGGACAGTGACATAATTTTCATAACTTTGGTTCTTTACATCACCACAATGGATTTGAATCAAAGCAATCAAGATGCGATTGAAGTAAAGACTTTCGGCTTTAATTCAAGGGGTTTAACAAAAACACTGTATGAGCCGTTTATAAAAGACAGACATTTTTATACATGGTCCCCTCATTTTCAGGGGCTGAAAAGTATTTGGACAAACTAACATAACCATGAATACAACAATCATTTTCAATATTTGGTGGAAAATTCTCTCCAGTCAATGACTGTCTGAAGGATGAACCCATGGCATTCTCCAAGTGCTGGGATTCCCACCCTTTGCCAGGCCTTTACTGCAGCGGTCTTCAATTGCTGCTTGTTTGTTGGACTTTCTGCCATCAGTTTTGTCTTCAGTAAGTGAAATGCATGCCCAGTTGGATTGAGGTCAGTTGATTAACTTGGCCATTGAAGAATATTCCACTGCTTTGCTTTGAAAAGTACTTGTCTTGCTTTCTCAGTATGTTTTGGCTCATTGTCAATCTGTACTATGAAGTGTCGTCCTATCATTATTGTGGCATTAGGCTGAATTCCAGTAGACAGTAAGGCGCCCTCTACTGTACACTTCAGAATTCATCCTGCAACTTCTGCCAGTGACTGACTTCCATTGGCAGTCATGCATGTTCATGTTGTAACACGGCCTCCACTGTTTCACAAATGATGTGGTATTCATCAGATCATGAGCCATTTCTTCTCTTCTCTTTCCAACATTCCTGTATACACCGATTTCCAAAGAAAACTGTTCCAGAACTGGACAGGCTTTAAAAGATTTCTGGCGAAGTCTAATCTGCCCTTCCTATGTCTGAGGTTTACCAGTGGTTTGCAACCTTGTGGTAAACTCTGTCTTTACTTTCACAAAGTCTTTTCTTAATTGTAGACTTTGGCAATGACAGGTCTACTTCCTAGAGAGTGTTCTTGGTTGGCTAATTGTCATGAACTGGCTTTCTTCACCAAGGACAGAATTCTGCAATCACTCAGCACAGTCGTCTTCTGTGGTTTTCCAGACCTTATGGTGTTGTTGAACTCACCAGTGCATTCCTTCTTTTTAAGAATTTACCAAATGGTTGATCTGACCATTCCTGGTGTTTCTGCTCTCTCTCTGATGGGTACGTTTTGCTTTCTCAGCCTAATGATGGACTGTTTTTACTAGCATGGACAGCTCATATTCAGAGTTCTCAGTGATAACTTCCAAATGCAAATTCCACAACCCCAGACCTTTTACTTGTTTAATAATTAATTAAATAATGAGGGAACTGCTTCCACCAGGCTGTGGAACAGCTTGTCAATCAAATGTCCATTTACTTTGAGCCCCTGGAAATGGGAGGGTTGGTTTAAGGGGGTCTAAGCAGAAAAATGGCTGTCATTCCTAAATGGCTCATAAGGGCTTTACCCAAAATATCATAAAATTAAAACTTGAAAGTCTACACTTCAATCACACAATGACTGCTTTATTTCAAATCCATTATGGTGGCGTACAGAGCCACAATTATGAAAACTCTGTCACTGTGCAAATACTTATGGACCCGACTGTATGAGTTTCCCAGACTTACTGGGGGAGGTTGCTTATCCACTTGTTCAACTTGAAAAGGAATCCAAAATACGCTATACTTTTACATTCCATTCTCCTTCACTATAAATATCTGACTGCACTATGCTCAAAAAACATTTTTCACTCCCAACTCCTAATCCAATTAGTACTTGTTAAGGGGCAGCAGTGTGTACTTCATCTTGGGGGTATCATTGCGTTCACATGCAATGAGAATTTCTGAAGTTACCATTTGTTATGCTTTACCTTCCGACTCGATTCCATTCATGTTGGGAGTTCTGGGAAAAATGCAAGGTTGCTGTTGATTGGTAGATAGATCCAAACAAAACACAATTTAAAAACCAGTTCTAATTTATTTTAGAAAATAAAATGCTTAAAAGTGGCACTCCCTGCACTGCAAACACAACCAGCAAATGTAATTTCAGGCTGAACATATTTTTCTCCTGCGGTGGGTTGGCACCCTGCCCAGGATTGGTTCCCTGCCTTGTGCCCTGTGTTGGCTGGGATTGGCTCCAGCAGACCCCCGTGACCCTGTGTTCGGATTCAGCGGGTTGGAAAATGGATGGATGGACATATTTTTCTCTTTATTTTGGATATATTTAATGAAGGTAAAAGGTTGGCATCTTGTTACAACTCATCCAATTTCAAATAGCAATTTTTCTCTACATTGTCCTAATAGGAATGGCAATTTCCATTAAATTTTATAATGGGAAATTCATGCGTACCATCCCATGTGCTCCACAATGTGTGAATACAGCTAAATTTCAGAGAGATGTAAAAGTACTAGAAAAAACATGCAGGTTGTGAGAGAACAGCACATTCTGGCCATCCTGCTCCACTGCACGTCCGTGACCTAATTAAAAAGGACACTAGCCCTAAGAAATTTTGGATCACCTGACCTAACTGCAGCAAGACCCAAATAACCTTTTCTATCACTCACCTCCAGCCATCTGCTGTCTTAGCCAAAGAATACAACCTTACTGCACATCTCCAATTACCCTAGAAAAATCTCTTACAGGGTGGGAATTGGGAGTTAGATACTGCATTGATTCACTGGTCTACAAAAAATATTTTTTGTTTGCTCCTGGGAACTTCAGAG
Organism: Erpetoichthys calabaricus; assembly: GCF_900747795.2. Lineage (NCBI taxonomy): Eukaryota > Metazoa > Chordata > Cladistia > Polypteriformes > Polypteridae > Erpetoichthys > Erpetoichthys calabaricus. Next base: position 6,708,138 of record NC_041410.2, on the reverse strand, counting down.
CAGCTCTTTATTAAGTTTTTTACACTGACTTCATACATGAAATCGTAATTAAGCTAGCACGTCAGGTTTTTGAAATACACATCATTGACATTTTGACACTTTTGAATATCAATATAATATATCAACACTATATTTGGAATTTGGACTCTGTCCCATCAAAATTGTTTTGATGTGTTTATTCTGAAAACAAACCAGAAGACGATACCAGAGACACGTTAAAGTATATTTATGTCAATTTACCTCAAGTGAGGTCAGCGTACTCCATAACGTTGGAGGCACTCGCTTTTGCGCTTGTACTGCACATCCGTCTCTCTTTGCAAGAACCAACAGTAATCACCCATCATGCTTGGAGTAAATCTCTCCCACCCCCCACCCGATATCAGTTTTCCATCACCTTTATATCTGGATGAAATCTTTCCCCATGCTCATCTCTGACATCGCTTAGATTTGGTGGAAAAAAGTCGAGATGAGAATGTAAAAAATGCGTCTTCTGTGACATTCTGGCTCCTGTAAGCGGATATACTTTCAGAATATTCTCCACAAGCTAAGCCTAATTCTCTGCTCTGTGACTGTCAAGAAAATTCTGGACAACCTGCACGAATGAGGGTGATGATTCAGTGGGCTTCAGTTTCCTTTTGAACTCCTCGTCAAGCATCAGTTCACGGATTTCAGGGCCAACAAAAACACCTTCCTTCATTTTGGCTTCACTTTTCTCGAGACCAGACTTATGTCTTAAATGCTGAAACGCATTGCCTTTACTGTCCAGTCACCCTAGCTGTCCAAGACCTGGAACATCATAACTAAAAAAATTGGACGTGCTGGACGAAAACGGTTTTCAGATTTGGAGTCAGCAAGTGAAATTTCTTAAAGTACAGGTGAAAGAATCCCAGTAGCAAAATGCTTGTTGACCAGTGATTGGTAACCAACCCTTTACTCTCACCTGATGAAGCTTTCATATGAAATCTTCATGCAAAGGGACAGGGAACTTCCCCAAAAATAATTCATAGACACAGAAACTACCTGTGTACCTTTAGTAAATTCCTTTAATTTAGTAACTATCTTTTGTAAATTCATGTAATGCCATTCAATTTTCTGCAGGGAATGGATGCTAAACTCTTCCATGAGCAGCCTGTTGCTTACCTGTCGAAGTTTGCTGTGGATGTTAAATTCCCACCAATGCAGATGATAGATATAGAAAGAAAAATCATCTTCTCCGCAGTAGCTTGTGTAGGACAGTACATAGCGACCACACTTTGTGAAGCCGAGAAAGATATGTCTATAATACACACACAAAAAAAACAATTATCAAAGGTCTATATAAGCATGCATCAGCAAAGGGTAAAAAAAACAGGCATTAGTTGTTCAGACACTGAAAAAATATAAAAGAGTTACAGATTTAAAGTTTCACCTATTGAAGGTTAGAGAGTCAAAAAGTTAACTCTCGTTTTTAAGTGAAGGAATAATCCTTTCCTTTGTTCCTTGTACAAAACACTGATAAAACTACATCTCTGAAAAGTCAATAAGCCTTGGAAGAGGGTAAAGACATACGAGGGATGTTCAAAAAGATTCCACACTTTAACTCTATTTATTAAGAATTTCAAAAACAGAGGACATCACTTTTGTTTGTGATGCAATCTTCCCAGCGTCGTACCAGCTTTTTAATGCCGTCAGCAACAAATGTTTTTGGTTGAGCACGTAGCCACTGATGCACCGCTGCTTTCACATCATTGTCACATGAAAATCTGGTCTTGGCCATAGCTGGACGTCCGGAGCGATCTGCATCCATCACACTAGTACGGCCATTTTCGAGCAATTTGAATCTACTCATAGACTCTACGAGAGAGAACTTTATCCCCATACTGAGCATATATGCGGAGATGAATTTCTGCTCCCGGCATACCTTCTGCCTACAAAAAAAGTGTATTACGAATCACTGTTCTTCTTTGGTGCAATTTATGAGTTTTGCTGCCATCTTCATCACAGGGTGACAACTCTTCTACTAAACTGCACCGCCCACCTTCACCATTTCCAATGAAAATATAACAAGTGCAGAAACTTTCTGAACATCCCTCGTATTTTAAAAGCTGCCTCACTTTAGCAGTTTGGTGTAACACTTTTCTTTCTCTATTTTTTAAAATCAGAAAAGCCTTCCCATAGGATTGGTGACACCACTCAGAAGAAGTTGATGCTAACTCACCCTGCTCGCAAGAACTCTTCGTCAACAATTGCTTTCAAAGAGACACAGACCCGTGGTGGCAGCTTCCGAAAATGTCGATGTGTGAGCTGGCCAGAAATCTGAGGGAGCAAGCAAGAAAATATACAATGAGTTCCATGATACTGCAATACGTGCCACACAGAAGTGACTTGGTATATCGTTTTCGGCCCCTTATTTGCATTACTGCAACACTCCACACAATTTGGATGAGCTCCTTTGACAAACAAACTTCAACATGCTGTAGTGGCACAGTAAGTAGAGAGAGAGAAAAATAAAACACCTGCTTAAGTATAACTTCAGGAATCCAAATAAGGCTAATGATATCATATTACATGACTTCTGGTCGTAAGGTTTTTCAGACTTGCCAACTGCAGTTGCCAATCTCGTTACTGAACTATGTCCAATTAATGGGCATATCAAATTAAGTGACTGCGTAAAGACTTTCTAGCACAGTTGTGTGCTTCCCTTTTTGTGGTAGCCAATAGTGTGCTACCCAACAGGTTAACAAGTACGACAAGTTTTGCCCCAATCTCTGCCCCTTTCCCCCTTCCCCCTCCATTCTGCCATGGTATATAAAACGTGAGACATCAGACAGAAGAGCTTCTCTTCTGTTTGTGCAGTCCAAAACACCAGCACTCCTTATTCCATATTGTTGCATTCTATGCATTGTACTTTCAGATGGGCAATCATTGGTTCTTGGCTCTCATGCACACCAATCCCTCCCCTATGACAAAAAGGAAAAATCAAACCAGTTTGAGAGGCGAGTCATGGACTAGTTAGTGCGAGTCGCCAGGTACATCACACCAGACTTCAAGCGAGCAAAGCAGCAACTGCCTTTGACTCACCAAGATTGCGTAAATGAAGATTATGACTGAAAATCACTGGAAAACTCTAATGTGACATGGCCTTTAATGGAGGAGTTTGATTAATGCATTGGAAACTCTGCAACCTCAAATCTAATCCGGAAAAGAATCGGAGAACTACTGCTTTAGAGACACATTGACATATGTTGTTAATTAAAATTTTGTTTAAAAATGCTCAAGAATGCATCTTAATAGCAAGTATTTATTAAAAGGCCAAATGCTTAACTGTAACTCAAAATGTAAATTCCTTTAAAACTGGCTGATTTTACCAGTCAAGAGTGTCAGCTGGACAAATATTGTAACAGCTTTCCTATATACAGTACTTGTAAACCACTTTAGTAAAAGCAGTGAGAAGCATGAAGAAAAGTTAAGCAGCGTCTCCCACCACTAGCTCTATACTCTTGGAATACAAGTCATAAGCTGCCAAGTCAGCTGTGATTTACGGAGTATCTGCGAGACACTTAACCAGTTCAAGTCTGAATTGTAGATATGTGGAAATGGATCTGAACTTATCAAAGGTCTTGGAAATTAAGGCTAAAATAACACAGGATTTTTTTTTTTCGCTTATATATAGGACCAGTAACGGCACACTGCACAATAACAAGCAGTGACTACATTTGACTTGAGTATTCCTAGTTTTCATCCTCTTTCTCTGTACATTTTGCATTCGTTTGCTCAGAGGTTGATTTGCTTGCTGCTTCATGAGCAGCTCTGCTTTTCTCCACCCTAGCGGCCCGCTCCTTCTCTTCTTTCGTCGGCATCTTTTCATGTTAAAACTAATTAAGTCAGTATTTGAGTTGCAATTACTTAGTACGTTTTTCTTAATTTTTCACTTAAACTGGCATTTAAGTCTCCAATCTGCCTCAAGAATGATTTAAGATATGAAGAGGTAGGGGAAGTGATGGCGAAGGTGGTAGGGAATGAGAACAGCGCCTGTATGCATGCCCCGCATGGCCACCCTGCTGGCCGCTGCCAAGAGTCAATTCTACAATAAAATAAAAAGAGAAATAACCTTGGAGGTCAATCATCACCCTGAAAGCGGATAGTAGACATCACGTAGTATACGTGTACTAAATTTCAGGTCAATAGTTCAAACGTTTTGCGAGCTACAGGCGATTTTAAATCCTCGACACACAAACGGGACAGCCACAGTAGCGTATTAGATAAGAAGATGGCTTACAGCAAACACAGGTTTTTTTTTTTTTTTTTTAAACTGTACCCTGATGTAAACTAGATAGATAGATACTTTATTAATCCCAATGGGAAATTCACATTATCCAGCAGCAGTATACTGATACAATAAATAATATTAAATTAAAGATTGATAATAATAATAATGCAGGTAAAAAACAGACAATAACTTTGTATAATGTTAAATGTTAACTGTCACTGAAGCTGCTCTTCTGTCTGGAGATGATACTATTTAGTGGGTGCAGTGGATTCTCCATGATTGATAGGAGCCTGTTTAGTGCCCTTCGCTCTGCACAGATGTTAAACTGTCCAGCTCCATGCCAACAATAGAGCCTGCCTTCCTCACCAGTTTGTCCAGGCGTGAGGCGTCTTTCTTCTTAATGCTGCCTCCCCAGCACACCACCGCGTAGAAGAGGGTGCTCGCCACAACTGTCTGATAGAACATCTGCAGCATCTTATTGCAGTGCATCAGTATTGGCAGTCCAGTCTAATTTATCATCCAGCTGCACTCCCAGATATTTATAGGTCTGCACCATCTGCACACAGTCACCTTTGATGATCACAGGGTCCATGAGGGGTCTGGGCCTCCTAAAAGAGTCGCACCATTTAACAAAGTCATTGATTAGGTCCCTATACTCCTCTTCCAGCCCATTCCTGATACAGCCCACGATAGCAGTGTCATCAGCAAACTTTTGCACGTGGCAGGACTCCGAGTTGTATTGGAAGTCCGATGTATATAGGCTGAACAGGACCGGAGAAAGTACAGTCCCTTGTGGTGCTCCTGTGTTGCTGACCACAATGTCAGACGTGCAGTTCCCAAGACACACATACTGAGGTCTGTCTTTAAGATAGTCCACGAACTAGTGGTTCCCAAGCTCGGTCCTGGGGACCCCCTGTGGCTGCAGGTTTTTGTTCCAACCAGACTCACAATCGCTGATAATAATCGAGAACAACTGAACTCATTTAATTACCGTATATACTCATGTATAAGTCGGGTCTTGAAACCCGAAAAAAATCGATCATAAAATCAGACCCTGACTTATACGCTGTTCAAAAATTAATTTTTTTTACATCTTCTTGCCTCCTCCAATCTCGCACCACTTTCTCAGACGCATCAGTAGCGCAGTTACCAATTTCTTTTGCCACTTCAATGACTTAATTTAAAACCAGCTTCATATTTTCTTCTGATCTAACGCTCCATCGCAGATAAGGGATGCTCTTACGATAAAGGTGTATGAGGGTGTGAGATACAAAAAACACAAAACCATGCAAACGTCACTTCAGAATGGTTTGGGCATTACCGTGTGGTCACGTAGGCACAATACATAGAAAACAAAGGCCGCGTGCTTCATGGTTACTCTCTCAGGTGGGTCTTAGCATATCATAATCTCTTGGACCAATAGTGTGAATTTTCTGCATTCTACTTATAAGACCGACATTATAAAATACTGGAAATTATACGATAAAAATCATGCCCTGACTTATCCGCAGAAAAACTTAAAACGCGAGTATATACGGTTGCTAGTCTTGTTTTTACTCTTCTCTTATTCTGCTTTCAGAAACACACAACAGCATGGTTTTTACATTTATAAGACATTTAGAAATATTTCTATTTTTTTTTCTAAAGCTATAAATGCTTAGCTCTCTTTTGTTGTTCTCCTATTATTTTCCCCTTTTCCTGCGTAGTTTCCTTCCTTTATTTAACCCTAATAGTAACAATTAACCAGCATAGCAGACATACGGGATGAAGAAAGCTGCAACGACTTCAGTGTCAGACCCGCTGATTAGTAAGTAATTCGTTAAATAACCAAAATACCTAGAAAAGAGGAATGAAAATTGGGTTGAATACTGTTAACGACTTAAAAAAAAAAAAAACCTACACATTCCCCATATAACTGCTTATGACATTTTAATAAAAAAAAAAATCTACCAAACATAGTTTATAATTTCTACATTGACTCCAAAACACACAGAAACTGGGAAATAACGGCTCACTTAATTAGGCTAAGAGTCCAATGATAAACTGAAGTTGGTTGGAACAAAAACCTGCAGCTACAGGGGGTTCCCAGGACAAAGTTTGGGAACCACTGCTGTAAACTATTACATTTAGACAAAAACTAAACCGTGTGCAAATTTTATTGTTTAAATCTAACGTGTTCACAACAAACTCGATAATATCCATCCATCAATACTCCCCCATCACCGTTTATCCAATCAGGTTTAAAGGAAGAATCAGACCTGGAGGAGATGCCACTCCATCCCAAGAGACATTCACGCGCACACACGCCACTCACACTTGAATGATTTAAAATGACTAATTAAATCAATATGCACATTTGGGGAATGTGGGAGGAAAGCCATTTGACACAAGGAAAATATTCAAAGACTACACTGACTGGGATCGGAATCAAGACCCTGGAGCTGTGAGGCCAGTAAGATTTCTTATTTTAAAAACTGTGCAAAATATGAAGGGCAGCATTGTAGCACACTGGTCAGCGCTGCTACCCCATAGTGCCATAAAACAGATACTGAATGAACATGCGGTCACTGTGAGGAGTTTGCACATTCACTGTGTCAGGTGTCCTAAAATGTGCACGTTGACTTAGTCATTGTACATCGTTCAGAGGCACTTTCTCTGGATACTCTTTAAAATAAGCCAAAACAGGATTGGCAACACTTCTGACACTCCTTGCTTGTTCTCCGTTTTCACCCCTCTCCTCAACCCTCCATCCACAACCCCCTTGACTGCTGATGACTTTGCAAACTTTTTCCAGGAAAAGGTAGCCGTCGCCACACACCACAACATTCTCTTCTCTCCACCACTGACATTTCCAACCTCCTCTCTAGTTGCCCCAATACCTGTTCACTTGACCCCATTCCCTCACATCTTTGCTTCACTTATTTCTGCAACTACACGCATCATCAGCATCTCACCCAGCACAGGCACTTTGCTCTTCACTGTTCAAACAGGCCCTAATAACTCAAGAAGCCCACGTTTAACCCATCATAAGTAGCTAATTACAGACCAGTCTCTCTTCTCTCCTTTCTATCTAAAACACTGGAATGCATAGTCTTGTAATCAAGGCTCTTCCTTTCTTCTACAGAACAGACTTCTTGATCCTAATCAGTCAGGCTTCAAGAAGGGACCCTCTAACAAGATATGTTACAGCAGACTAGAGCTTACAACATGGCATCTTGTACTCATCCTGCTAAACGACTATTCTGCCTTCAAAATGGCCAACCACCACATCCTCCTTGAAAACCCTCTCTGACCTTGGAATCACTGGGACTGCCCTTGAGTGGTTTGCGTCTTACCTCTTTGGCAGATCCTGGGCCTGGATAGATGTCAAGGGTGCATCAGGCATGTCCCAAGGATCGGTGCCTGGTCCTCTCCTCCTCCTCTCTATACACTACCATACTAGATTGGAGGTTACTTTATTTGTTCCCATGGGAAAAATAATTTTACAAAACCTCAAACAAATGTATACACATATGGTCTGTGTGTGTGTGTATATACATACACACGGCTCTACCATCCTGTCCCATGTCTTATCAGTGCTATGCCAAAGATACTTAGCTGTAGCTGTCATTCCCTCCAGAGCAGAGGTCGCCAACTCCGGTCCTGGAGGACCACCGTGGCTGCAGGCTTTCATTCTAACCCTTTTCTTAATGAGTGACCCGTTTTTGCTGCTAATTATTTAATTGACTTGCTCTTGAAGACTCAGACCCCTTAATTATTTCTTTTTACTTAATTAGCTGCCAAACAATAATGAGATACAAAATGAGCCAAAACAACTGGTGTCCATCATACAATATCTGAAAATAAAGAAAGATGAAGGTCTCAGGAATGGCGATCTGCTCAGGTCCGCAAAACATTTTACCAGAGCTCTTAGAAAACAGAAAGTCAAGAATTTCTGAAATGTCTGCTAATGCACCACGAGAGCAGCAACAGGCCATGGAATTAAAGAACGGGTTTAATTAACAACAAGACTCGGCGCCTAATTAAACAGCTGGTTGGAGTGAAATTGGTTGGAGTTTGAAGCCCTGACTTAGTTGGTCTTCTGTCGGCTCACTCACTTCATATTTCATTTCTGCTTGGGTGTCGATTAAGGAAAGAAATGAAGCAATTCAGAGGAACGATGAAGAAATTCAGGGGAGCAAATCTTATAAAAAACAAGTCAATTAAAATGAATTCACAAGAAGTTAATTAGCAGCACAAACAGAGCACTCATAAAAAAAAAAAAAAAGGGTTAGAACGAAAACCTTCAGCCACGGTGGTCCTCCAGGACTGGAGTTGGCGACCCCTGCTCCAGAGGACCACATGGTATCAGTTGGAATTTTGGCATGCATCACTGATATTGTAACTTGGATGAAAAAGAACACCATCTCCAACTCAACCTGGCACAGATGGAGGAGCCGAGATAACAAGAAGGTCCGTCTAAGTTTATTCAGCACCACATCTCTGTTCAGCTCGGCTCTTTATTACAAACACCTGCCACGTCATTCTGGGTGGTGATCAATGACCAGCTGTCCCTCAGAGACCATGCTGCTATAGTCTTTCAGATTCACGCTATACAATATTCACAAGATCAGACCGTACCTAACAGAAAATTCAGAACAACTTCTGCTCCAAACTTTGGTTTTGTCACATCTGGATTACTGCAACTCTCTGCTGGCAAGAGTACCAGCACGTATCACCAAACTGTTGCAGACAATTCAAAATGGTGTTCAACTAGACAAGGTGGGCTCACGCCACTCCTCTTTTCAGATTACTGCCTACAGCAGTGCTATTCAGCTCAAATCCTTAACACTTGACTGCAGAGTAGTCAATGGGTCAGCACCACTGTTGTGGACCCACAGAAAAGGACAGAGCAGCACACATCATTGTACATCAGTGAGGCAGAGATGGAGAGAAGAAAACCTTTTCAATTTCAAAGTGTTTATATAAGTAAGAAGCTTATCTGGTCTCACAACATTATTTAATTGGAAAAGACATCAACAGTGTTTGCACTTCCTGAGAGGGCTAAAGAAATTGGGCATGGCAGCCAGAATCCTCAGAAGCTTTTATAGAGGTACTATTGAAAGCATTCTAGCATTCTTACCGATGCCATCACAGTCTAGTTTAGTACCGGTCTCTTCAGAGGACTGCAAAGCCCTACGGTAGGTGGTGAGGACGGTCCAAAACCATTTTAGGAACAATCTTTTCAACTCTGGAGGACATTTACCATGCTAGAGTCATCAGGAGGGTCCACAGCATTATACAGGCACAGCACCCACTCTCAACAGACAGCAATCACACTCTTACCATCGGGCAGACACTACAGGAGTGTAAGGCTACAGATCAGTTTCTATCAGTAGACAATTAGATATGTGAATGATTCCTGCACATTACCACTTCCACCTCACAATAACGGACTTCACTGGCACAGACAGTAATTTACCTGCTATATTCACCCTTTGTATTAGGATATCTGTATTGCATGTTTTTTCTATCACATTTTAATCTCAAAATCTGATTCACGTTAACATGATACTCGTGGTAATTTCACTATACAAGCTTACATTGTGCTGCTGTATTTAATGAAATGTTTTTTTCTTATCCATCGCCTATTGACTATTAGCACATAATTGTACAGTCTTGTGCTTAATGTGTGTATATTGGTGACGGGAAGAGCATGCAGAGTACAATTTTCATGGTACAGTGTGTCCGACTGTTGAAGCCAATGTGACATTAGACTACTTTTCCAGCAATTTTCAGTCATCGCTTTCATTTCCAAAATCTTAGCAAGTCAGAAGCATTTGGCAGGACATTCTTGTAAAGCCAGTGCAACATACCCAACAAATGAGACCATCTAGTATGCGACTCCCTGCAATACAATCAAACAGGTTTGCTTTTATCTTTAGTCATAGGGGTAGACTCTGTGGGCACAAACGCCAACAACCAGTGAAAGCTCATCAGAATGTAGCAATTAGGAATAAAATGCGTGTTTTAAACCTCGCAAACATGGAAGAGGCTGATCTTTATGATGTGTTTTATGTACTAAAACAGAATGGAGGAGAAAAAAAAAAAAAAAGGGCACAAAGACTGCGGCTGAACTCGATGTGCCTATTAACCCTTAATGCAGCACCAGCCAGCTCCATCAAATAGCACAAAGCTTTGGACCTCACAAACAGAAGAGAAGCTGGTCTGTCTGATATCTCATATTTTACAAACAATAACAGAATGTAAAAAAAGAAATACTAAAGATTGCTGCTGAACTTGCCACAGCTGTTAACCCTTTCGTACAGTGCCAGCTCCATTACACAGAACAATATTGACAATAAATACTCTTGTACTCGCCTCTTTTTCTGATAGCCAATCAAGTCAACTGTGCTGGATGGTTGGCACACAATCACTATCCAGCGAATTTCAGTCATTTCAATTTACATGGTCTGGGCAAAGAGATCAGCAACTGCAGTCATACCCCAACAACTAGATGTCACATAATGTGACTTTGGCCTTACTGGGCATATGACATTTCTTCTTTCGGCTGCTCCCATTAGGGATTATCTTTCTCCAGATCTTTCTGTCCTCTGTATCTTGTTCTGTTACACCATCACCTCCATGTCCTCTCTCTCTCACCACATAAGCCTTCTCTTAGGCCTTCCTCTTTTCCTCTTACCTGGCAGTTCTATCCTTAACACCCTTCTCCCAATATACCCCTCATCTCTCCTCAGCACATGTCCAAAACAACGCAATCTCGCCTCTCTGACTTTGTCTCCGAACCTGAGTTGACCAATTCATATACTGTATATGGAAACACTTGTGAGGGCCTATACTCCTTCTCGACCACTCAGGCTACTGATAAATGGCATCAAATCACAATCCAGACTCATTTCGTGTGTAGTTTCTAGGTGGTGGAATGAGCTGCCCACCTCCATTTGTAGTTCTCACTCCCTCAATGTGTTCAAGAAACGTTATAAGCCTTTGTTTAATAAATTTCTATGTACCCAATTCTAGACTTTTATAAATTAAGGAATTGTAACTCTCTTGTGAGCTCTTAATTTGTGATGATCAATTTTGTATCCTTATCCTATCACGTTTATTTTCCAAGAACAGTCCCCCAGGCTGATGTTTACTCGATTATGCTGATCTCTTTTGGAAGTTGCTTTGGATAAAAGCGTCTACTAAGCAAATACATATAAGTACTTTAAATAAATGGATGGATAGCTGCATAAATATGAACACGAGAAAACAAATGAGCAACGTTATTCAGCCCTGATTCATGGTCGCACAACCATCTACCCTTTTAGTATAAAACGAGGAAAACGTGCACCAAATGTGGACGGGATGCCGAAGAACCGTTGGGCTCACTCACATATACGATTCACACAAAATGGTAAATCTATGGCATTAAAGGTCGCCCCGAGTAGTTTTCTGTGCAACGACTGCGATCGGCCATTGACCTGACGGAGATGCTCCAGAGATTCAATGTAGCGGCATGAACAGTATTAGTATCTGCGTTGCTTTTGATTCCAAAGGCTTGAAAGGGAACTGTATTTCTTGGACGCTTGCGTTTGTGTTCTCATTAAAAACAAACGCAGATTGCGCGATCTCTTTAACTATAATGATTTTTGTGTATCGGTCTACATTTCATTACAACCAATTGGCAATTCAGCCTGAACCGTTTATAGACAGGCTTTAAATAGGCTTAATGATGTGTGAAACATTTAAATCTCTACTGCATATACCTACAAATATGAAATCGTATTTGCAGCTCATCTCGGACACTAATGTCTCTTGTTTTCGAAGGTCCGCTCGCAGCGCCGCATCCAGGACACTAACGAGCGGCCCCGCTTCCCGTCAATATCTTCCGTCCTTGGCCTTGTCTAACCTCTCCGGTCAACAACACGCCACCTACGCTCAGTTTTAAATCGACGGCCCACTTCCTCCATACCTTGCCTCTGCTGAGCAGCTTCACGACATTATCCCGAGTTTTTTTAGCCGGTTTCTGCTTGTTGTCTTCTCGCTGGGATTTCGAGCTGGGCGCCATTTTTCCACCGTTCCGCGCCTCCGCCCGCCCTGCACCCGTCGCGCTATTGGTCTCCTCCCAAGATTTGCGCTTTCTGATTGGTTGTCATCCGCGCTGAAACGCCTCAGCTCGTGTGAGCAGGATATGATTGGCGAGTATACGTAGACCTGCCCGGTCTGTCAGCTTTAGTCTCTGATTGGTTGACTAGTACTATCAATCATATTTCCCCGTTGAAGCCCAGCTTGTTCGTGCGACCTTCAGTCTGATGGTAAATTTAAAATGTATTTTTATACTCAAGTTAAAAAAATGTAGTCTATTAAATTTAGTCTGTCAGTGCTGATTATTTAATTATTTACGTTATTATTATACTTCATTGTTGCAAGTAGATTTTACTTTGTAATTTTATATCATTTATTCATTCGTCCGTTTCCTGAGCTCGCTAATTCGAATTGTAATAATGTTAAAATAACACTGTCAAACTCAGACCTGCTAAATTCAATTAATTTCGTGAAATTTAACTAAAAATACTCCAAAAATAAACAAAATGTGTGTTACAAGAGTTCCATGTACTGCTGGGCCAGATTAACGCCAGCTGATGACCCCTTGACTCTTCATTAATTGCTTTGCTGACAAGATATTCAGTACATGCTGAATATGAATTAGGAGATTCAAATTCTGGTTATTTTCAGGCCGGATCCCTGACAGATATTAAATAAAAACTTTATTATTTAAATATTTATTTAGCACTAAATAATAAAGACACAGTATCACACTGACAAGCAAGAAGTAATCTACAGTGGTGTGAAAAACTATTTGCCCCCTTCCTGATTTCTTATTCTTTTGCATGTTTGTCACACAAAATGTTTCTGATCATCAAACACATTTAACCATTAGTCAAATATAACACAAGTAAACACAAAATGCAGTTTTTAAATGATGGTGTTTATTATTTAGGGAGAAAAAAAATCCAAACCTACATGGCCCTGTGTGAAAAAGTAATTGCCCCCTTGTTAAAAAATAACCTAACTGTGATGTATCACACCTGAGTTCAATTTCCGTAGCCACCCCCAGGCCTGATTACTGCCACACCTGTTTCAATCAAGAAATCACTTAAATAGGAGCTGCCTGACACAGAGAAGTAGACCAAAAGCACCTCAAAAGATAGACATCATGCCAAGATCCAAAGAATTCAGGAACAAATGAGAACAGAAGTAATTGAGATCTATCAGTCTGGTAAAGGTTATAAAGGCATTTCTAAAGCTTTGGGACTCCAGCGAACCACAGTGAGAGCCATTATCCACAAATGGCAAAAACATGGAACAGTGGTGAACCTTCCTAGGAGTGGCCTGCCGACCAAAATTACCCCAAGAGCGCAGAGACGACTCATCCGAGAGGTCACAAAAGACCCTAGGACAACGTCTAAAGAACTGCAGGCTTCACTTGCCTTAATTAAGGTCAGTGTTCACGACTCCACCATAAGAAAGAGACTGGGCAAAAACGGCCTGCATGGCAGATTTCCAAGACGCAAACCACTGTTAAGCAAAAAGAACATTAGGGCTCGTCTCAATTTTGCTAAGAAACATCTCAATGATTGCCAAGACTTTTGGGAAAGTACCTTGTGGACTGATGAGTCAAAAGTTGAACTTTTTGGAAGGCAAATGTCCCGTTACATCTGGCGTAAAAGGAACACAGCATTTCAGAAAAAGAACATCATACCAACAGTAAAATATGGTGGTGGTAGTGTGATGGTCTGGGGTTGTTTTGCTGCTTCAGGACCTGGAAGGCTTGCTGTGATAGATGGAACCATGAATTCTACTGTCTACCAAAAAATCCTGAAGGAGAATGTCCGGCCATCTGTTCGTCAACTCAAGCTGAAGCGATCTTGGGTGCTGCAACAGGACAATGACCCAAAACACACCAGCAAATCCAGCTCTGAATGGCTGAAGAAAAACAAAATGAAGACTTTGGAGTGGCCTAGTCAAAGTCCTGACCTGAATCCAATTGAGATGCTATGGCATGACCTTAAAAAGGCGGTTCATGCTAGAAAACCCTCAAATAAAGCTGAATTACAACAATTTTGCAAAGATGAGTGGGCCAAAATTCCTCCAGAGCGCTGTAAAAGACTCATTGCAAGTTATCGCAAACGCTTGATTGCAGTTATTGCTGCTAAGGGTGGCCCAACCAGTTATTAGGTTCAGGGGGCAATTACTTTTTCACACAGGGCCATGTAGGTTTGGATTTTTTTTTCTCCCTAAATAATAAAAGCCATCATTTAAAAACTGCATTTTGTGTTTACTTGTGTTATATTTGACTAATGGTTAAATGTGTTTGATGATCAGAAACATTTTGTGTGACAAACATGCAAAAGAATAAGAAATCAGGAAGGGGGCAAATAGTTTTTCACACCACTGTATATACAGTATGTAAAATGTAAATTTGACTGACTTGCTTACTCAACCATCCACAAATATCCATCCATCCATCCATCCATTATCCAACCTGCTATATCCTAACTACAGGGTCACGGGGGTCTGCTGGAGCCAATGCCAGCCAACACAGGGCGCAAGGCAGGAAACAAACCCTGGGCAGGGCGCCAGCCCACCGCAGGGCGCATACAACCACACACACACACCAAGCACACACTAGAATCGCCAATGCACCTAACCTGCATGTGTTTGGACTGTGGGAGGAAACCCACACAGACACGGGGAGAAAAATGCAAACTCCACGCAGGGAGGACCCGGGAAGCAAACCCACTACCCACTGCGCCACCGTGCCACCCATCCACAAATATATTATTTCTTATTTAGTTAAAACGCTGAAATTTGGCAAGATTGAACATCTAGGTGAGTGTGTCCAGTAAGAAAGGACACTTCAGTATGTCAAGGGGTAGAGCACCCTCCCCCCCCCACTCCCTGCAGTGGAAATACAAAATAATACCCCAACTTCTCAATAATGTGTCAACTGATTTGATTACAACTTGTTAACATTATAAAAAAAAAAGGAAATTAGCAGATCCATGTTGCCAATAAATTTCATTTTTGTCAATATTAATATTAATACTTTAGCTGTGCTTATGTGCATGTTCAGTTCTGTGCTGAGAGGGGGCTTTAGGTGAACAAAGGACACAACTGAAGTGATTGATGGGCCACGCAAACAGCCCCACTGTCCAATAGCTTGGATGGACGAGTGAAGAAGAGGCGGAGTCCTGAACAGGATAAAGAGACGGGATCACGTGAGGTGTGAAATAGAAGGAGAAACGTCTTCAAAACTCATGGAATATGCGAAACTCAATGGCTAGCAAGTGCGCTATAAAGCTTGAGTGAGGGTGCCAGGCACTGTGGATGTGAATGCAGGTGCTGCTTTGCCAGAAGCAAGAATGGAAGGAGAGACAGAAGTAGAGATGGAAGTCAGTCATTTTCCAACCCGTTGTGTTAACACTAATGGATTATTTTTCTTCTGCAGATAAACGTACACCATGGGTGACAGATTAACGCTAGACCAAAGAAGAGTGGTTGCAAGGTTGCAATTGATTGTATGGTGAAGGAGCGCATGTATAGCAGGAAAGTTAGTGATATCAATGACCTGAAGGACAGAATACAGACTGTGGTGTCATCTATTCCCCATGAAATGTGTGTCCGGGCTTTAAAAGGTACTGTTGCTTGTTTTTGTGTGTTGAACATGATGGCGAACAGGTTGAGACATTCCTGTAAATCATCTTGCACATATGAAGTATGTTTTGTGAATAAATTGTTTCCGCCATTCAGATGTTAACATAATGTTGACTCACCTTGTACTTAGTTATATAGTATTTCTCATACATCAGTTAATCTGACAGCATTATTACTGAGGCCTATTATCTTACAAAACATAACACACCTAATCCTGAATATAGACCAGCTGAGCAGCAGACAAGCACAGTGGCTCATAGGCATGCAAGTCAAAGTCCAGGCCACAGAAAGCAGAATGCCCCAGAAAAAGCCTTTTGCAGAAACTATTACAAGACGTAAAAAGTATCAACAGCTCCTTATCTTTAACATGGTTTTATTTTAGGGTTACAGGTTCACATGTTTCACTGGTGTTTTGATAAAACCGCTGTAAGGGAAAAAATGCAAATACCAAAATATATTGAAAATGATTTTTAGTCAACTTCCTAAAGATTATAAGGCAAAGTACCTGACTTTTTATTTTAGGGTTATGGGTTCAAGTGTTTCATTGGTGTTTTAATAAAACCGCTATAAGGGAAAAAATGCAAATACAAAAATATATTAAAAATGAGTTTTAGTCAACTTCCTAAAGATTATAAGGCAAAGTACCCAACTGAGCTAATTCTTTGGGCCACTATACTCATACTGGGTAGAACCTCCTTTTGCTCTCAAAACAGCCTCAGGTCTTCATAGATAGATCAATAAATTCATCAACAGATATACTCTATTTGTCCCCAAGGGGAAATTAGAAGTTTACACAATCATAAGAGGGAGAAAGACAAATTATATCTTTATATATAATACGCTACCATGGCTGTTCGTTTGTCTGTCCAGGACTTTAAATCACCTGTAGCTGGCAAACTGTTTGACCTATTGACCTGAAATTTGGTACACATATACTACGTGACGTCTACTATCCGCTTTCGGGATGATGATTGACCTCCAAGGTTATTCCTCTTTTTATTTTTGTTTTATTTTATTGTAGAATCAACTCTCGGCAGTGGCCAGCAGGGCGGCAGTGTGGCACATGCGTATGGGCGCCGTTCTCATCCATACCACCTTCGCCGTCACTTCCTTTACCTTTTCATATCTTAAACCATTCTTGAGCCAGATTGAAGACTTAAGTGCCAGCTTAAATGAAAACTTAAAGAAAACGTACTACCGGTAAGTAAATGCAACACAAACACTGACTTAATCAGTTTCAATGTGAAAAGATGCCGACGAAAGAAAGAGAAGAAGCAGGCTGCTAGGGTGGAGAACAGAAGAGCTGCTCAGGAAGCAGCAAGCGCATCAACCTCTGAGCAAACGAATGATAAACGTACAGAGAAAGAGGATGAAGACTAGGAATGCTCAAGTCAAGTGTATTCGTGCAGTGCGCCGTTACTGGTAGATAATAAAACAAACAACAACCCCCTAAACACACACACAAGAACGTCTGCCTTGGATACTGGAGAACTGCTGCAATCAATAACAGGGCTGTATGTGGCAGTAAGACGGTCAGACCTGTTCAGATGTTCGTTTGAAGGCAATAACATTTGATTATAGCAGATCCAGCTTGTTTTATACGATAAAGGAACATGCCGTTAGACGTTGGTTCAGAGTTATTCATCATTCATTGCATGGATTCCACAAGATGGTAGACACATTCCTTTGAGACTCTTATCCATGTTGTCATGATTTGTCATCTGCACATTCATCCTGTGAATCTCCTGTTCTCATTCACATCCCAAAGGTGTTTTATTGGATTCAGATTTGGTAACAGGGAAGGCCACTGAAAAACATTGAACTCATTCTCATGTTCATGAAGCTGGTTCGCTTTGTAACATGGTAGCTGCTCATGCTGGAAGTAGCCATTAGAAGATGGGCAAATTGTGGACATGAAGGGAGGTGCATGGTCAGCATCAATGCTCAAGTTGGCCGTGGCATTCAAGCACTGATTGATTGGCATTAACAGACCCAAAGTGTGCAAATAAAACATTCCCCACACCAGTACACAGCCACCACCAGCCTGGACTGTTGACACGAGGCAGGATGGGTGCATGGACTCATGCCATTGGTGTCTAACTTATGTCTGCTTTATCAGAAATCGAGATTCATCAGACCAGGTGATATTTTTCCAGTCTTCAAGGCTCCAGTTTTGGTCAACCTTGGCCTTCCATTCCTGGCTGACAGAAGTGGAACCCGATGCAGTCTTCTGCTGTTGTAGCCCATCTGCCTCAAGATTCAACGTGTTGTACAGAATGGTTATCTAAGTTACCTTAGTCTTTCTAACTGCTCGATCCCGTCTGGCCATTCCTCCCTGACCTTTCTCATCAACAAAGCATTTCCACTCTCAGAGCTGCTGCTCACTGAATGTTTTTTGTTTATCGCAACATTCTGAGTAAATTCTGGAGACCATTGTGTGTTAAAATCCTAGGAGATCAGCAGTTACAGAAATGCTCAAACCAACACGTCTAAATCACTTTTTGCCCATTCTGGTGTTTGATGTCAACATTAACTGAGGCGACTGAACTGTATCTGAGTGATTGTATGCACTGTGCTGCAGCCAATTGATCGGCTGATTAAATAATTGTATGGATAAGCGGGTGTACAGGTGTTCCTAATAATTTGTTCAGTCAGTGTATGTTTCTATATTTCGAGGTTCTTAAATCAATATATTGCTAGGTGGTAGTAGTAGAGATAGATGGTGTTAATGTTTCATGTACAAAAAATCTTGCACGTTGGTCACACGTCGTTACTCTCCGGCACCGTGATGAAGAAGATCGTATTAAAATGCAGAACTTCTTTTTTTATTTAATAAGAGACACACATCAGCTTACGGGATTTGGTCCGTACTCCTGTTTCCATACCACCTCAAACCTTGTGGAAAAAACCTGGAGAAAACACCACTGCGGTTCACGTGCCTGTTAGTGTCTGCACAGACATTTCCCCATCTGACCGCTTCAGGTTTTCCATCATTTTTTCCATCCACTTGGATATCCCAAAAATGTAAATGTGTTTAAGTGTGACTGTACTCCCATCCAGTGTGGCCTCTTATGTTATTATCGCAGCTTTTCAAGTGCCTTGTGTAGGAATGTGTGGCACTGCGGACATTTATATACAGTCCTAAGCACTGAAGTCCTCTCCCTCCTCGGGTCGTGGGGCCCCCTAGTGGTTGCTTCACCTGATTATGCCAGGAAATGGCCCGGTGTGTTCTCATCTTCACTAGAACCTCCCTGATAGACTATTGTGTAACTGAAGGTTGCGTAACTTGTCCAACATCTTGTAAAAAGTACTTGGTGGTCTTATTTGGCTAAGCACACCAAAGTGAGCACACATTCTGTAAACTTTACACATGTTGGATGGGATTTGCTTACCGTCTGCTGTGTTATCATTGTAGGTCCACTGGATCACAGAGAACAGAAAGCTTTTCTACAACAAAGAAGGCAATCTAAGCTCTCCCCCCACAGCAGCTAATGGCAGGTGACACGTCACTTTTATATTGTATTGTATTTGTGTCTGTTTATTTTGTTTTAGCCAACAATTTTAAAATGCCAGCTAAAATGGTACAATTGTTTCCAAATGTCTACAGCCTGAATGCTGGCCAGATAAATGACTCACTCAGGGTCACACTGGGACAAGTAAATACAGCAGTAAGCGGTGGGGGCATCCTGCCGCTTTCCTCAGATATTGGCCTCAAATCATTCACTTCTTTCAACGCAGGTTACCTTGCAATTATAAATTAGCCCTGTGTGAATGTGGGTCTGTGTGTGTGTGTGTGTGTGTGTGTGTGTGAACAACATGCTGTTCGAGATTGGCACCTGTCTTGCACCTGAGGCTTCCTGGTTAGATACGGACCCTCATTAACCCCGAACTGCATTTGTTTGCCAGTTGGTATTTCATTAAAATCAATGGGCAAATGCCAATGACCAGCTGCACTGTGAGAAACACCTCAATATCTGTATTGTCGTGGGGTGGGTGAAACTCACCAAGTTCATTATTGGATTGGTCTAAACTTCACACCCTAAACTTCACACACACACAGACTCTGTCCATTTAAGTACTGTTTATGAGTGATGCCTACAATGCCCATCACTCTCTAGTACTCCACATACAACTCGTGAGCTTTACTGCAAACAACACACAGATGTCTATGTGACACTTAAAGGACGTCAGCTTACTTAACAGCAAAATGTTTACTCTCACCATGAGCTGAGCTTCTTTTGGGGTGTCCCCCTCAACACGCTAAACCCCATGAGAAAGATAGTGGCAGTCTCCCCACACTAGGTGCCAAGTTGTTACTGCATTACTTCAGTCACTCTAGGTATAAAACCAAAGTATTGAAATTTAAAAGCAAAGTAGTTTTTATTAAAATAGAAATAGCAGTAGAATTTACTATATATATGGGATTAATAAACTATCTACAGTGCATCCGGAAAGTATTCACAGCACATCACTTTCTCCACATTTTGTTATGTTACAGCCTTATTCCAAAATGGATTAAATTCATTTTTTTCCTCAGAATTCTACACACAACACCCCATAATGACAACATGAAAAAAGTTTACTTGAGGTTTTTGCAAATTTATTAAAAATAAAAAAACTGAGAAATCCCATGTCCATAAGTATTCACAGCCTTTGCTCAATACTTTGTCGATGCACCTTTGGCAGCAATTCCAGCCTCAAGTCTTGTTGAATATGATGCCACAAGCTTGGCACACCTATCCTTGGCCAGTTTGGCCCATTCCTCTTTGCAGCACCTCTCAAGCTCCATCAGGTTGGATGGGAAGCATCGGTGCACAGCCATTTTAAGATCTCTCCAGAGATGTTCAATCGGATTCAAGTCTGGCTCTGGCTGAGCCACTCAAGGACATTCACAGAGTTGTCCTGAAGCCACTCCTTTGATATCTTCGCTGTGTGCTTAGGGTCGTTGTCCTGATGAAAGATGAACCGTCACCCCAGTCTGAGGTCAAGAGCGCTCTGGAGCAGGTTGTCATCCAGGATGTCTCTGTACATTGCTGCAGTCATCTTTCCCTTTATCCTGACTAGTCTCCCAGTTCCTGCCGCTGAAAAACATCCCCACAGCATGATGCTGCCACCACCATGCTTCACTGTAGGGATGGTATTGGCCTGGTGATGAGCGGTGCCTGGTTTCCTCCAAACGTGACGCCTGGCATTTACACCAAAGAGTTCAATCTTTGTCTCATCACACCAGAGAATTTTCTTTCTCATGGTCTGAGAGTCCTTCAGGTGCCTTTTGGCAAACTCCAGGCGGGCTGCCATGTGCCTTTTACTAAGGAGTGGCTTCCGTCTGGCCACTCTACCATACAGGCCTGATTGGTGGATTGCTGCACAGATGGTTGTCCTTCTGAACGGTTCTCCTCTCTCCACAGAGGACCTCTGGAGCTCTGACAGAGTGACCATCGGGTTCTTGGTCACCTCCCTGACTAAGGCCCTTCTCCCCTGATCACTCAGTTTAGATGGCCAGCCAGCTCTAGGAAGAGTCCTGGTGGTTTCGAACTTCTTCCACTTACGGATGATGGAGGCCACTGTGCTCAGTGGGACCTTCAAAGCAGCAGAAATTTTTCTGTAACCTTCCCCAGATTTGTGCCTTGAGACAATCCTGTCTCAGAGGTCTACAGACAATTCCTTAGACTTCTTGCTTGGTTTGTGCTCTGACATGAACTGTCAACTGTGGGACCTTCTATAGACAGGTGTGTGCCTTTCCAAATCATGTCCAGTCAACTGAATTTACCACAGATGGACTCTAATGAAGCTGCAGAAACATCTCAAGGATGATCAGGGGAAACAGGATGCACCTGAGCTCAATTTGGAGCTTCATGGCAAAGGCTGTGAATACTTATGCATGTGGGATTTCTCAGTTTTTTTATTTTTAATAAATTTGCAAAAACCTCAAGTAAACTTTTTTCACGTTGTCATTATGGGGTGTTGTGTGTAGAATTCTGAGGAAAAAAATGAATTTAATCCATTTTGGAATAAGGCTGTGACATAACAAAATGTGGAAAACGTGATGCGCTGTGAATACTTTCCGGATGCACTCTATCTATCTATCTATCTATCTATCTATCTATCTATCTATCTATCTATCTATCTATCTATCTATCTAATAAAATACTAAGGTCTGTGTGTCCAATCCCTCAGAGCAGTCTGATTGGTCAGTTTAGCTTTGGTGTGATTGGTCAGTCTAGCTTTGGTGATGCGATGAAACAGGAACTGTGAGTGTGAGACACACGAGGAGGAGTAAAGGCACATAAAGCAAGCTGAGAGAGTCGGCTACAATGACAGCAAATATAAAACTGGACAGGAGGTTAGAAAGGCACCTTGAGAGTAATGACTTAGAAGCAGTCTTTACGGAAATGTGTTTGAGAGAGGCAGCACCGGTGAAGAATACAGGGGAAAGGTGCATTTTATGGCAAGAGATAGCAAATATTTTTTTAATTATGCTATTATTCTTCAACAGGTACTCTTATCTAGTGTATGTGTGTGTATATATATATATATATACACAACCCTGAAATGGAAGGTGGGGGGACTGCTTGAAAAAAAATAAGAGTTGTCATTTCTACATGGTGTGACCAAAATGTATGCAAAATGCCCTTAAGGGCGGAGTGGTGGCTCTGAGGCTAAGGATCTGCGCTGGCATCCCGAAGGTTGCCAGTTCAAATCCCTGTCACTGCCAAAAGAGATGCTACTCTGCTGGGCCCTTGAGCAAGACCCTTAACCTTCAATTGCTCCAGGGGCGCTGTACAATGGCTGACCCTGCACTCTGACCCCAAGGGGTATGTGAAAAAGATGCATTTCACTGCATGTTGTCCTGTAATACTATGTATGTGACAAATAAATAAAGAATTAAATGGGTTGGCGCCCTGCCCGGGGTTTGTTTCCTGCCTTGTGCCCTGTGTTGGCTGGGATTGGCTCCAGCAGACCCCCGTGACCCTGTAGTTAGGAAAATGGATGTATAAATGAATGTCTGAATTGTGCCCTTTAATGACACCTGAATTGTTTGATTTATAATTTGAAACTGTGGAGCAGTAGACTAAATCAAGGAGACATTATGAAGTGCACTGTATGTACAGTAAAGTAATTTGCTACCTTTGCACTAACAAATAAAGTTTATTTTCACATCGCACCATCAGTACACTTCATTTAGTTTCAGCACCGACACCAGCCCTTAAGTGGATTGCAGTTATTCCATTTCAGTTCACTGGCAGGTTACGCATCTCACAGAAATTCACAAGGGAGTTTAGTGTAACAATCATAAATACACATAATCCTGGCAGCATCAGTCACAAGGCATGTGCCCACCCTGGATGGGGTGCTACCTATCAGAGTGCCCACTCACAAACACCTGCACTCATATCTACATGGGAGAGAAACTAAACTGGAGTATCTGGAGAAAAGCCCACCTACACACTGGCGCTGAATCGAGACTAAAATTTCGACTTTGGTACCAAAACCAGCTTCACGGAAAACGAGAGAACAACACAAAATACATAGAAACTAAACAACGCAATAAACAGAACAATATTAACAACATGTAGATAATTCATAAAACACTTTAGTACATCAGAAACAACAAAGGGACAAAGGATATGAAAATAAACATAAGCCAGGGAGCACACTGAATACTCGGAAAGTGAATTTTTATTGAATTAGAACACAGCGAGCCTGTGGGGAGATCGCCGTGCCCTGCGCTTCTCTTTCTGGTGGGCAGAGTGCCCCTCTCACTCGCTTTGATTTACTTCTTTCTCTGATTTCCTTGTCACCGTTTTTTTTTTCTTTCGTTTTTCACTCTGTTCATTCCCGGAGCATCTGGCTCCCAGGCAGCTGCCAGAAATGGAAGGAAGTGATCCAAGCGGTCCTGAATGCGCCCTTGAGCTGAGACAGCCGGACTCGGGGCTCCGTGGCGGGTCGCTGCCTGCGCAGAAACTCCTGCAGGCGATGCGTTCCTGGCAGCCCCGCTGGCTCAGTCCTGTTTGTTTTCATTTTCGTTTTTTTTTTCTTTATTAGTTGCTGGAGACGCACGTTGAGTAAGTGGGGGACTTAGGGTCATCAGCATCACATCCAGTAATAACCATGCCAGGCGATTTGGGCGATTATTCAGCCCAACTCTCCGATGTCCAAATGCTCCGTTAATTCGTTATCTTTCTCAAGTTTCATTTGTTTAAACTGTTACAGCGAGAAGCTTAGGCGTAACTTGTGAAACTATTTTTAAAAGCGTGCAAAATAATAATCATACTGTCTTTTTTAATTCCGGTGTCTCTCTCGCCTTCCTGAACGTAGCAATAAATGTCGTTTAAAGCTTATGGAACAGAGAGCCTAATTAATAAATCTCCCATTATTATTAGTCAGTCACTCTGCCATTTTCCAACCCGCTATATCCTAACACAGGGTCACGGGGGTCTGCTGGAGCCAATCCAGCCAGCACGGGGCGCAAGGCAGGAACAAACCCCGGGCAGGCCGCCACACCTTTGCACGGCGTCAAGTTGAGTTTTCACTTAACATACTGATATTTGTAAGGTGGGAATAAAACGCGTGAATGGGGAGAAAATCACAGGGAGAACATGCAGACTCTACGTGGAGAATAAATGGATGTAGAGATTTTGAACAACTGACGATCTTGCCGCGCCACTCAGTCTTTAATAATTATAATAATAAAACAAAAGTACTAGGCTACCTAGGTGTTCATGTCCCGACCAGGGTCCTAGGTTTTAGCTCAGCACTTTGCGGAAATTGTGCGCGATTCCCATCAGGGCGATCTTCTGCCCTTCCGCATGGGCTGGGCGGTGACCTAGCAGCACCTGCAGTTTCTTCTCGAATCTTTTCTCCGAGCACCACAACACACACTGTAGTCTTAATGCCCCACATCCTGTTGATCTCACTCTTGGCACTATTATTATTATTATTGCTATTACAGTCTTTTTAAGTGTTCTCAGTTTGTGAAGCTTACTGTTTACTAGAAACCCACCAGATTCCTAAGGTCTTACTATCCGATGGTCAGGACTTTAGGAAGTATGGGCACTTCGAGGAGGGCGATCTTCTGCACCTTGGCGGCATTCGTTTTACTCGGCAGTTCATCAAAATATTGTTATCATTATTTATTATTGTTATTATTCCATCACCTGTTGTTCTGGGCTGTTTTTTTTTTTGTTTGCATTGAGCCTGCGGTGCAGACAGGAAAGCCTCAGGTACCCATCAGCCTTGAGAAAATTACGTTATGCACGATTCAGTCCTATATAAGAAGGGTGCTATATAAAACACCATAAAGGAAGTATATTAAATTTAGACATGAAATGCACCAAATAATAGACACATAGATTGATTGATCCTGCCGTTAAAAGGGATACTATGCCATATTCGAGTGAACTAATTGTTATCACCAAAAACTTACCATGAACGGGGCTGTACAATTGGGGGCTAAATAAGTAAATGAAAAATGTGAAAAGGGCTATAAAGGAGAGGGAAAAGTCACTAATAGATATTTAGCTACCCAATAGATAGATAGACAGATAGATTACATTACATATAGTAATAGAGATTAAAGGCACTATGTAACAGACAGATAGATCAGACAGCAGTCGCATACTTCACGTCTTATTTTGATGTTTTCGTCTGTCAGTGAACACTTTCACTTCATGGCCTTCCAGTTGGCATTCTTCATTATCTGCGAAGCAGGTTTTAGACTTAAGAATTTAAATCACAGTTTAACTTTAAATGCTATGGGAAAACTCAATTGATTATGCCTCTATAAGAGGGGCACTATATGAAATTAGAGCTGACTAATGGATATCACATCAGCATAAGCATGCAATGAATAGGGCTATAGTAGTGGGCGATGGAAAGACGTGAAGGGGGCTAAATATAGAGAGAGATGAAGAAATGAAAGGCACTACATGATACATAGACAGATGTGTAAGGCAGTATATGATAGATAAATAGATAGATAGATGTGAAAGGCACGATAGATAGATAGATAGATAGATAGATAGATAGATAGATAGATAGATAGATAGATAGATAGATAGATAGATAGATAGATAGATAGATAGATGTGAAAGGCACTATATAATAGATAGATAGATGTGAAAGGCACTATAGATAGATAGATAGATAGATAGATAGATAGATAGATAGATAGATAGATAGATAGATAGATAGATAGATAGATAGATGTGAAAGGCACTATAGATAGATAGATGTGAAGGGCACTATAAATAGATAGATAGATAGATAGATAGATAGATAGATAGATAGATAGATAGATAGATAGATAGATAGATAGATAGATAGATGTGAAAGGCACTATCTATCTATCTATCTATCTATCTATCTATCTATCTATAGTGCCTTTCACATCTATCTATCTATAGTGCCTTTCACATCTATCTATCTATCTATCTATCTATCTATCTATCTATCTATCTATCTATCTATAGTGCCTTTCACATCTATCTATCTATTATATAGTGCCTTTCACATCTATCTATCTATCTATCTATAGTGCCTTTCACATCTATCTATAGTGCCTTTCACATCTATCTATCTATCTATCTATCTATCTATTAGATAGATAGATGTGAAAGGCACTATATAATAGATAGATAGATAGATAGATAGATAGATAGATAGATAGATAGATAGATAGATAGATATAAAGGCACTATATTATAGATAGATAGATAGATGTGAAAGGCACTATAGATAGATAGATGTGAAAGGCACTATAGATAGATAGATAGATAGATAGATAGTGCCTTTCACATCTATCTATCTATCTATCTATCTATCTATCTATCTATCTATCTATCTATCTATCTATCTATCTATCTATAGTGCCTTTCACATCTATCTATCTATAGTGCCTTTCACATCTATCTATCTATCTATAATATAGTGCCTTTATATCTATCTATCTATCTATCTATCTATCTATCTATCTATCTAATAGATAGATAGATAGATAGATAGATAGATAGATAGATAGATAGATAGATAGATAGATGTGAAAGGCACTATAGATAGATGTGAAAGGCACTATAGATAGATAGATAGATAGATAGATAGATAGATAGATAGATAGATAGATAGATAGATAGATGTGAAAGGCACTATAGATAGATAGATGTGAAAGGCACTATAGATAGATAGATAGATAGATAGATAGATAGATAGATAGATAGATAGATAGATAGATGTGAAAGGCACTATAGATAGATAGATGTGAAAGGCACGATAGATAGATAGATAGATAGATAGATAGATAGATAGATAGATAGATAGATAGATAGATAGATAGATAGATGTGAAAGGCACTATATAATAGATAGATGTGAAAGGCACTATAGATAGATAGATAGATAGATAGATAGATAGATAGATAGATAGATAGATAGATAGATAGATAGATAGATAGATGTGAAAGGCACTATATAATAGATAGATAGATAGATAGATAGATAGATAGATAGATAGATAGATAGATAGATAGATAGATAGAAGTGAAAGGTACTACAGAATACAGAGATGAAAGACACAGAGGCTGGGAGCATGCGCATAGAGCGTTGCCGCACGCACCACACAACGAACCATCTGGACTGGGACCCGAGTGCAGCAGGTGACATCTCAGCACCACAAACAGTGTGAGCTTTTGTTTTACGGTGACTGGAATGCCAATCCTGCCGTCAACTCCCAAGTTTTCTCTGGAAGTTGGATGTAAGATAGATGGAGTAGGAGTACAACAGATAGAGAGTCAAAGGGGAAAAGCACTGTATTATAAACTGATGTGAAAGGCACTGTATAAAATAAAGATAGATGTGAAAGGCAGACATGAAAGATACCATATAAAATAAGACATGTGGATAGGTGATAGATAGTAGTGTATTGGGCATTGCATAAATAGAGATTAAAGATACAGACACATAGATACTAATACAGCGTGAAAACATTATATAATATATAGATTAAAGGCACTATGTAACAGACAGATAGATCTGATTTGTGCCCTATAGTGTTCCCCACAGTTAGACAGACGGTGGGCAGCTCGAAGGCCGATCTGGGCGCCAATGCTCTTTAAATTGCACGGGTGCCACTTTGTCAATTCAGAGAAGGTTACGTCGATTTGGCTGTGGCGCTCTGAGCCTGGCAGTGGCTGAGCAGGCTGCCTTCCGTCAGTGATGGGGTGTCAGGGAGTACTTAAGAGAGAACAGTCTGCAAGCGAATGAATTGTGGAGCAATGTATATACAGCAGTAGAAGCTGCCCCGTCCTGAGGTAGAGGGTCTCACCTCCGTTCTTTGCGGTCCCCCACAGGGCGGATCATCACCGTGTCTTCTTCTCCTGCTTATTCCCGTTCCTGATCCAGAGCGCCTCCAAGGATTCAAGTCCCCCACGAGTGCTACAGCCGATTGTCAGGCTATGACAAGCACAGGGGAACTCTTCTGTCAAGACACAAGCAGGACTGGCTTGCTTTATAGCGCCTTCCTGTTTAAATGAAAATAATTGAAAGATGTGTTTCATGCATTATCTTTGTGTATATTAGGAGTGCCAAGAGTGGCACACAAGGCTCTGCGTGTTGCGAACGGACCTCAGGGCTTCTCAGGGTGCCTTGTTTTTGAAAGTTTGGTGCCAGGAATATTTCAGCATGTCCTCCAAATGTGCGCTCGCCGTGCCAGACTTTGTCTTTTCTTCATCACCGCCAGAAATAAACTTCATGTGTGACAAACGGGAATGTGCGCGATTTAGCAACAAAAAGAGAAAGAAAGGAAGGGGACATACCAATACAGAGAGGGGGAGCGAGGGATTAAAAGAAAGGGACGGAAAAAAAGAGAGAGACAGAGCGAGAGACGAGGGAGGAGTGCGAGACACAAGAAGTGGAGAAAGAGACAGAACTGGCAGTCAGGAGTGACCCTCTGCTGGTCCGACGCGCTCATTTTCTCTGTGATTTATTCTGTAGGAAGTGAAAAAAAAATCGGAGCAGGTTGCGCAGCTGAGAACATTTCGGAATATTAGGACGCTAAATTGGGGGCGCTAGATGGTCCTTCCAATGACGTGCATAAAGAAGGGTGACCTGAAGTAAACCACAGCCCACCACCCCCAATCACACCGGAGATGGACACGGGACGACGTGGACAGGTAAGGCTGACCAGCACGTTGTCTAGAATGTTCTTCATCATCCTGCCCACTATATGCTTTCGCCCGGACCTCTCCCATAAGCTTCAGGTTTTTATTATCTTTTCATGTTGAGGACCGATGTGTTTAGCATTATATAGCATGTCCACTGTTGTCCATTAATAAAGTGGATTTCAACCTGCAGACTTTCCAGATCAAACCAATTTGCTTCGCGAAATCCAAACCCCAGACAGCAGTCGCATACTTCTCGTCTTATTTTGACGTTTTCATCTGTCATTGAACACTTTCACTTTATAGCCTTCCAGTTGGCATTCTTCATTATCTGCGCAGCAGGTTTTAGACTTAAGAATTTAAATCACAGTTTAACTTTGATGAAGGAATGAAAGGCACTACATGATACATAGATAGACAGATGTGAAAGGCACTGTATGATAGATAGATAGATGTGAAAGGAACTATAGATAGATAGATATGAAAGACACTATATGATAGATAGACAGATAGATGTGAAAGGCACTAGAGATAGATAGATGTGAAAGGCAATATATGATAGATAGATAGATAGATAGATAGATAGATAGATAGATAGATAGATAGATAGATAGATAGATAGATAGATAGATAGATAGATAGAAAGGGTACTATATTACATAGATAGATAGAAATAAAGGGCACTATATTAGATAGATAGATAGATAGATAGATAGATAGATAGATAGATAGATAGATAGATAGATAGATAGATAGATAGATAGATAGAAAGGGTACTATATTACATAGATAGATAGAAATAAAGGGCACTATATTAGATAGATAGATAGATAGATAGATAGATAGATAGATAGATAGATAGATAGATAGATAGATAGATAGATAGATAGATAGATAGATAGAATTAAAGGGCACTATATTAGATAGATAGATAGATAGATAGATAGATAGATAGATAGATAGATAGATAGATAGATATAAAGGGCACTATATTAGATAGATAGATAGATAGAAATAAAGGACACTATATTAGATAGATAGATAGATAGATAGATAGATAGATAGATAGATAGATAGATAGATAGATAGATAGATAGATAGATAGATAGATAGATAGATATAAAGGGCACTATATTAGATAGATAGATAGATAGATAGATAGATAGATAGATAGATAGATAGATAGATAGATAGATAGATAGATAGATAGATAGATATAAAGGGCACTATATTAGATAGATAGATAGATAGATAGATAGATAGATAGATAGATAGATAGATAGATAGATAGATAGATAGATAGATAGATAGATATAAAGGGCACTATATTAGACAGATAGATGTGAAAGGCATTATAAACAGAGAGATGAAATACACAATATTAAATATGATAGATATGTTAGGACAGGTGCTATATGACAGATTGATAGATAAGGGGATGGATGGATGGGTAGGAAATACATTACAAAAATAAAGACAGATCGAATTTTATACATACTATGCAGTATAATAGAAAGGTACTATTTAATAGATAAAGAAATGAAAGGCACTATATTAAATTGATAGATTCACTAGGTACATATTGATAGATAGGAAAGGTGCTATGTAGTATAATAGACAGATAGATGTAAAAGGCACCATACAATTGGTAATTAAATAGATGAAAGGCATTATATAAAAATATAGATAGATAGTGGTGAAAGGCACTATATTATAGATAATATATAAGAAAGACTATATAAAATAAAGATAAATATTAAAATGACTATGCAGTATTATAGATATGAAAGGCACTATATAATAGAGAGGTACAGAGGTGAAAGGCACTATATTATACATTTCACCTCCTTGGACTTCATCCATCAGTGCACACTTTTACTTTATGGACTCCAAGTGGGCCTTTTTCATTTTCTGTAGAGCAGATGAGACTTAGAATTCAAATCACTTTGAGATGCTAGGAAATCTCAATTCTCTCCACCTCTTCCTCAGGCTCCATCCTTCACCGGAAATTGATTGTGCCTTTTAAAGGGGTATTATAGAAAATGAAATTGCAAGTCCACATTCCAGCTGAAATACTGCAACCCATCGTGTCCCTAAACAGCTGTCATCACATTTTTTTTATACTTTGGGGGTTTTTAATTTAAAGTGTGATTGGCAAGTGCTATGAAGACCAGTGGTAAAAGTGCACATTTTAGAAAGTCTTTCTTCACACAAAGAGCCATAGAAGGAATAAGTCCCAAAGTAGTGCAACAGACAGAAGGACTTTGGGGACCATCATACCTCGACTTGATGTTATTTTAGCGAAATTAGGTAAATGGGATTACCAGACGTGTTGGTGTGAATTGTCCTTTTGTTCTAAAGTCTCTAGTCTTTTGTTCTCTAGTCACATCATCACCTTGTGCTCCATCTTTCAGAAGGGAATTGTTGTGCACAATCCAAGCTCACATATTGCCACACATTGTGTTACTCCATTTCAGAGGAGGGTTGTAATTTTAATCCTAGTTTGACCCCAAAATGTTGTGAGACTCAAGTCACATCACCTCCTTGTGCTCCATCCTTCAGTAGGGGTTTTGTAATCGGATACCAGTCCTACCTCCTGGGCTGATCCCACTGTGTGTTTTGGCATGGAGAGATGTCAAGGGTGCATCAGGCAAGCACGGTGATGCTCCAAGGATCGCTGTTGGAACTTCTTCTCTCTATTCGCCTCCTCACTGGGCCCTATCACTGAGTCCCAAGGTTTCCCTCATCAGTTCTCTGCAGATGATACGCATCTGTACCTGTCATTCCCTCCAAAGGACCACATGGTATCACTTTGAATCTTTGCGTGTCTTACCAATATGGCAACCTGGATGAAGGACCGCCATCTCCAGCTCAAGCTGGGAAAGATGAACCTTCTTGTCCATCTATTCAACACAACATCTACAGTATGTTCAGCTTGTCTCATTATTCCTAAAACCCGTCGGGTCAGTGCACAATCTTGGAGTGGTGATTAGTGACCAGCTGTCCATCAGGGACCATGTTGCTACAGTCTCTGAGTCAGGCAGATTCTGTCTATAGAACATCCGCCAGATCAGACCATACCTGGCGGAGTAGGCAGCACAACTCCTGGTCCAGGCTTTGCTCCTGTCATGTCTAAACTATTGCAACTCTCTGATGGCAGGAGTACCGATATGTGTCACCAAGCCCCAGTAGATGATTCAAAATGCAGCCACACGTCAGATGTTCAACCAGTCGTCTCTTCAGGTCACTGCATTGTATTGAGTTCATTTCCTTGATGCTGGCCTACAGAGTCGTGAATGGGTCAGCACCCACATACAGTATATGAGGACATTTGTGAGGTCATGTGCTCCTTCTTGACCGCTTGGGTCTTTTCAACCCTTTTCCAGTCTCGGGATTACTGCAGTGGTACCCCAGCCCTTCGTTTGACTCCTCTCTGTTGTCGTTACAGTATATAAAGTTTAATTTCTGTCTGTTTGAGCCTCATGCATAAACCGTCACACATATTTCTACCAAAAAATTGGCATCACGCTTTTAAAATTTGATATCAAGTTTTTACAAATGCTAATATACTGTATATGCTGATTTTAATCTCTCATATCATATTTTGTCATTCTGATATCACGTTTATGAAATCTGATACCAAGTTTTTAAAATCTGATATCAAGTTTGAGGATGTTGAAATTTCAAAAGCGCGATATCAAATTTGGAAAACTTGATATCAAATTTTAAAAGCCTGATATCAAATTTGATAAACATGATCAAAATGACAAAATATGATAATGCGAGTTTAAAATCAGCATATATATTTGCAATTAATCTCTCTTTTTTATATCCAATTTTAAAAACTTGATATCAAATTTCAAAAGCGTGATATCACATAGGGCGGCACGGTGGCACAGTGGTAGCACTGCTGCCTCGCAGTTAGGAGGCCTAGGTTCGCTTCCCGGTTTTTAGGCTCGGTAAAGAGTCTAGGTATCCTACTCCAAATCCTACTCCTATATTTTTCAAGTTAACAATTCAGTCAAATTCATTTGCAAGCTCTGAGGTCAGCATAGCTGACACTACAGTCACGTAGATTTGATTTTATTTTTTTGCATTTCTGGAGATTCTTTCCTGTGTTGTACGATGAATTTTCCATTAAGAACAGTTCCTTTGGGCGGCACGGTGGTGCAGTGGTAGCGCTGCTGCCTTGCAATAAGGAGACCCAGGTGCGCTTCGCTGCGTGGAGTTTGCATGTTCTCCCCATGCAGGTTAGGTGCATTGGTGATGCTAAATTGTCCGTAGTGTGTGATTGGTGTGTGGGTGTGTGTGTGTGCCCTGCGGTGGGCTGGCGCCCTGCCCGGGGTTTGTTTCCTGCCTTGTGTTGGCTGGGATTGGCTCCAGCAGACCCCCGTGACCCTGTAATTAGGATATAGCAGGTTGGATAATGGATGGATATTAGCTTTTAAGCTCTCTTTTTTTATAGCAGTTTTTAGAAAGTTGATTTCAGATTTCAAAAGCACATATCACATTTTAAAAATCTTGATATCAAATTTCAAAAGCATGATATCAAATTTGAAATGTGTGATGTCAAATTTTATAAGCCTGATATCCATCCATTTTCCAACTGAACACAGGGTCACGGGGGTCTGCTGGAGCCAATCCCAGCCAACACAGGGCACAAGGCAGGAACCAATCCCGGGCAGGGTGCCAACCCACCGCAGGACACACACAAACACACCCACACACCAAGCACACACTAGGGCCAATTTAGACTCGCCAATCCACCTAACCTGCATGTCTTTGGATTGTGGGAGGAAACCGGAGTGCCTGGAGGAAACCCACACAGACACGGGGAGAACATGCAAACTCCACGCAGGGAGGACCCGACAAGCGAACCCAAGTCTCCTAACTGCGAGGCAGCAGCGCTACCCACTGCGCCACCATGCCACCCAACTCTTAATCATCCATCCATCCATCCATCCATCCATCCATCCATTTTCCAACCCGCTGAATCCGAACACAGGGTCACGGGGGTCTGCTGGAGACAATTCCAGCCAACACAGGGCACAAGGCAGGAACCAATCCCGGGCAGGGTGCCAACCCACCGCAGGCCACACACAAACACACCAAGCACACACTAGGGCCAATTTAGAATCGCCAATCCACCTAACCTGCATGTCTTTGGACTGTGGGAGGAAACCCACGCAGACACGGGGAGAACATGCAAACTCCACACAGGGAGGACCC
Source organism: Erpetoichthys calabaricus (assembly GCF_900747795.2). Lineage (NCBI taxonomy): Eukaryota > Metazoa > Chordata > Cladistia > Polypteriformes > Polypteridae > Erpetoichthys > Erpetoichthys calabaricus. Next base: position 6,673,804 of record NC_041410.2, on the reverse strand, counting down.
GGGAAGCGAACCCAAGTCTCCTAACTGCGAGGCAGCAGCGCTACCCACTGCGCCACCGTGCCGCCCTATGCCTGATATCAAATTTTATAAACATGATATCAAAATGACAAAATACGATATGAGAAATTACAATCAGCATACTGTATATATTAGCATTTAAGCTCTCTTTTTTGATATCAGTTTTTAAAAACTTGATATCAAATTTCAAAAGCTCGATATCAAAATGAAAAAAATCTTTATCAGATTTCGGAAGCTCAATATCAAATTTCCAAGTGCTGATAAAGTTGATATCAAATACCTACCTCTTGATAAATATTTAAAACTGATGATTTCAGCATTGTAACTGCTGATATCAAGGAGAATGGATTAACGTTTTTCCATTTCCAGTGCCTACCCCAACCCTGAAGAGGGTACAAGTCCACTGGGCACACCTGGGCACAGAGCAGCACTCACCAGGGTCATGACCTTTTTGTTCATTTTTGTCTTCTGGATATTATCATTGACGTGACTTTTGTTATTTATATTATTTATATAATTATGTATTTTCCATCAGTTCCATGTGTAGATGCTTGTTCTGCGATGTCTCTTGTGTTTTGTGGGTGGCTCCCCAAGGGGAGTTGGGGGACACCTGTCTGTCACCATTGATGGACCACCCCCAGCCCGATAAAGGCTGATGGGAAATGTAATATCTCTACGGTACATCGTATGTGCTTTGTGGGTGGTGAGTTTTTCCTTTTCTGCAATCATAAGAGTTACTTCAGGTTTTCTTTTTGACTCACTGGTACGAACAACCCCCCACATATGATATGGCGTTTGACTCGTCTTGATGTCTAGTTATGCAATAAATTGAGATTATAGGGGTTCCTCCCATTTATGTCATTCTAGACCCGCAAAACCCACATTTTTCAGGAAAAGTTTGTGCAGGAAATGACATCCTTATGAAAAAGAGCAAACTAACAGGTGTCTTCAGCAAATGAGGACTTGAAGACGTGTATGCCACATCAACCAACCTCATAATGAGATATGAGGGTTCAAGTTTTCACAAAACTTCAAAAAAAATGGGGATCGGTAATATTGGCACGTGGAGTGCCGTTTTATGCTCTATCGAGGTTGCTGATCACGAATATGATTATATTTATGATATTTGATTATTAAGCAATGGTCCTATCCCTCTAAGAGCCACTGCCAGAAGGTGCAAAAAGTTCAAGCATAAGTTTGTGAGGTATTGTTGTAGACTATTTCAAGGCTGGTGATTACAGATATGGCGCTGTTTTTAATTTTCGATTCTTTACTAAGGCTCTAGCCATCTATGGACCTCTATTAGAGTGTTAACAATGACAAATTTCTATCACAATCGAGAGTGTTTCGACCTTTTAATATTTCAAATATCTGACACAACTATTCTTGTTTCACCTTACATATAAAAAGGGTGACAGGGCAGATCCAAGCAACTATAGGCCAGTAAGCTTAACATGCATCACAGGAAAATTAATGGAATGAATTATTAAGGAGAAGATTGAGCAACACCTGGCAAGGACAGGACAGTCAGCATGGGCTCAGAAGAGGGAGGTCGTGTTTTACTGACATGATGGAATTCTATGAGGAGGCAACAAAAGGATACGATCAAAGTGGAGCAGATGATGTTATTTATCTGGACTTTCAGAAAGCATTTGATAAGGTGCCACATGACAGGATGGGCATCAAACTCAAAGAAGTGGCAGTTCAGGGTGATGTTTTTAGATGGGTGCAGAATTGGCTCAGACACAGGAAGCAGAGGGTGATGGTGTGAGGAACCTCATCAGAACTGGCCGGTGTTAAGAGTGGTGACCAGCAGGGGGCAGTGCAGGGGCCGCTGCTATTTTTAATATATATAAATGATTTAGATAGGAATATAAGTAACAAGCTGGTTAAGTTTGCAGATGATACCAAGATAGGTGGGTTAGCAGATTATTTGGAATCCGTTATCACAGAAGGACTTGGATAGAAGACAGGCCTGGGCAGATTTGCGGCAGATGAAATTTAATGTCAGTAAATGTAAAGAATTACACATAGGAAGTAAAAATGTTAGGTTTGAATACACAATGGGCGGTCGGAAAATTGAGAGTCCACCTCATAAGAAGGATTTAGGAGTCGTAGTGGACTCTAAGCTATCGACTTCCCGACAGTGTTCAGAAGCCATTAAGAAGGCTAACAGAATGTCAGGTTATATAGTGCCTTGATGTGTGGAGTCCAAGTCACAGGAGGTTCTGCTCAGGTTTTATAACACACTGGTGAGGCCTCATCTGGAGTACTGGGTGCAGTTTTGGTCTCCAGGCTACAAAAAGGACATAGCAGCACAGAAGAAAGTCCAGAGAAGAGCGACTAGCCTGATTCAGGACTACAGGAGATGAAATTGAATGTCAGAAAATATAAAGTAGGACACGTAGGAAGTCAGAATGTGAGGTCTGAATATACAATGGGAGGTCTGATGAGGTGGGAGGAAAGATTAGAAGAGCTGAACCTTCTCAGTTTAAGCAAAAGGAGATGAAGAGGAGACCAGATGTGTGGACTACAAGTCCTAGTAATGCTTTCTAACACACTGGTGAGGCTTCATCTGGAGTCCTGGGTGCAGGCTACAAAAAGGACATAACAGCACTAGAGAAGGTCCAGAGAAGAGCGACGAGGCTGATTCAGGGCTACAGGGGATGAAATTTAATGTCAGTAAATGTAAAGTACGACACGTAGGAAGTAAGAATGTGAGCCATGAATACTCAAGGTCTGATGAGTGATGAGGAAAGATGAAAAGAGCTGAACCTTCTCTGTTTGAGGAAAAGGAGATGAAGAGGAGACCCGATGTGTGGACTACAAGTCCTAGTAATGCTTTATAACACCCTGGTGAGGCTTCATCTGGAGTCCTGGGTGCAGTTTTGGTCTCCAGACTACAAAAAGGACATAACAGCACAGAAGAAGGTCCAGAGATGAGTGACAAGGATGATTCAGGGCTACAGGGGGTGAGTGATGAGGAAAGATTAAAAGAGCTGAGCCTTTACAGTTTGAGCAAAAGAAGATTAAGAGGTGACCTGACTGAAGTGTTTAAAATGATGAAGGGAATCTGTCCAGAGGGTCGAGACGGTGACTTTAAAATGAGTTCATCAAGAAAACGGGACACAGTTGGAAACTTGTGAAGGGAAAATTTAGAACAAACATTAGGATGTTTTCTTTACACAAAGAACGATAAGACACTTGGAGTAAGCTACCAAGTAGTGTGGTGGGCAGTAAGACTTTAGGGACTTTCAAAACTCAACTTGATGTGTTACTGGAAGAAATAAGAGGACAGGACTGGCGAGCTTTGTTGGACTGAATGGCCTGTTCTCGTCTAGAGTGTTCTAATGTTCTAATGTTCTAACATTATGAAGTAAATTATTCCATTTCTTATGAACACCTCAAATTAGGGCAGCTTATGCTAATTTAGAGTTTCGTTATTTCTTGTATTTCCCGGTTTGTTGACTCTTTTGTTTCTATTCTTTGGGGTGATAATTTCCAGACTGTGTTTCTGGGATTTGCTCGCTTAGAATTGCCTTGCTCTTTTGACTATTTTGTTATATTATTGTGGAATAAATCTCGTTTTTATAAAGACTCTTTGTTTGGCCTTTCATCCACAAGCCGGAGGTTTACGGTCACCCTCCCTCTAGTGGGGATTGGGTTATATTTTGCGAACATTACTTAAAATTGTGAATTTTTGAAGCTAAGCATATTTTGGCGTGGAGGCCTCACATCACTTTTGGCCATTTTGGGTGAGTGGATCACAACAACAAATTTGCAGTTTGAAAGCTGCCAATTACTCAAACACCCTCAAGTAAAACTCCGCGTCATCTATGTGCATAAAATCGTAAGCTGTTTGTTGGTTTGTCCATCACGCATAAAACGGCTGAACCAATATTCACAAAAGGCTGCATGTGCATTGCCATTGCCCTGACTTAAAATCTAGGAGAGAAGGGTTAATTCAATTCAGTTCAAGTTTATTTATTGTCATATATAGATAACAAGGAACATTCAGAGCTCTCTCAAATTACACATTAAAATAACACTTCACATTCATAAAAGAGTAAAAAAATAAAATATAATGAGAAAGGGAGCAATTCAAAAACCAGTGCCGGCATTGGGACTGCAATAGGAGTGTGCTGGGGTTGATGGGAGGACATCATCGGAATACAGAAATGTGGGATCTCATCTAAAACCATGGGTACAGCGTCTCCTTCCTCAAATACTTTACATAACAGTTTTATTGTCTCGATGGATTAAGAGTACCTACGTCTTTTTGTCTCATTGGGGGTTGTTTTTAGCCATGTTGAGTCTCCAAAGACAGTTTTTCCTCGTTTATTTATACCCGGGCAACATAACACTTGACTGAAGGATTGGCACCATGCAGGACTAAACCTCAATGTCCTTCTGGTGATGGCACTTGAATACAGTTTTGAGCTCTGCCTGGGATTCTTCTCTTTCGTTCCAATGGCAGTCCCGAGACAGGCTTTTAAGCCACTTAGAGCCTCACATGTTATATTATGGATGGGTGCCCTGAGGAGGACTGGCATTTCTTCCATGGTGGGTCCTTGTTCTGTGCCCATTCCTTTTGGAGTAGGCTGGTCTTTCAGTGAAGCTTGGCAGAAACTTCAGCTTAATCTAATTTATCAATGAAAACAGCCAACCTGTATTTTATATAGTGCCTTTATTCAGCAAATGCCATGTCAACATGCTGCTTACACTGACTTGGGCAGGGTGTCAGTGGCTGGCATCAAACTGTGAGTCTTAGCCACCACCACTCTCTCATTACCTGGGAAATCCCTCAGTGAAACCCTCTGACTATAAGAATTCGGGCTGTGGGCCGCACCCTGGGTGGTCTTACCATGGATGCTAGCGTCACCGACTGTATAAGGTGACAGCATGCAAACACCGCATGTGTCAGTGAGCCACACGGACCCCGCAGCGTGATGGACGTCAGCTCCTGGCGGGCGCTCAGCACACATTTAGACAAGTGCACCATGGGACTTTGGGGGAGGACCGTAATTAGAAACACTTCTCGCTGAAGACGGGCGCCCTGCCAGCTCACTGCCAGATGTGTGGAGGTCAGCGAGAGTGGAAAAACACGTTTTAGTTTAGATTTCAATATCCACCATCCATGTAGTGAGCGTGCTTATTTGTGAATAGCTTTGTGGAGGGGGGGGTGAGGGTCAAAACCCAGCAGCATGGGGGCACAAAGTGGGAAACTGTCCTGGACAGGCTGTCAGTGCATCATGGGACCCACAAAAACATTCAGATGGGGGGGGCGGGGGGCTTAGAGTTGGTAATTTGCTGTGCATATCTTTGTGATATGAAGAAGAAAACCCCCCCGCCTCGAGAAGAAAATGCAGGCTGCAGGCCAGGATATGAATGAACCCTTGTCTTTAGTGCCTTTCATATCTGGTGAATATAAAAGATATTTCATACCTATCTGTCTGTTATATCATGCCTTTCATATTTATCTATAGTAAATAGTGCCTTATGTAAATATCTATTTTATATAGCATCTTTCTATCTATCTATCTATCTATCTATCTATCTATCTATCTATCTATCTATCTATTGTGCCATTCACATTATCTATCTATCTATCTATCTATCTATTGTGCCATTCACATTATCTATCTATCTATCTATCTATCTATCTATCTATCTATCTATCTATTGTGCCATTCACATTATCTATCTATCTATCTATCTATCTATCTATCTATCTATCTATCTATCTATCTATCTATCTATCTATCTATCTATCTATTGTGCCATTCACATTATCTATCTATCTATCTATCTATCTATCTATCTATTGTGCCATTCACATTATCTATCTATCTATCTATCTATCTATTGTGCCATTCACATTATCTATCTATCTATCTATCTATTGTGCCATTCACATTATCTATCTATCTATCTATCTATCTATCTATCTATCTATCTATCTATCTATCTATCTATCTATCTATCTATCTATCTATCTATCTATCTATCTATTTTGCCATTCACATTATCTATCTATCTATCTATCTATCTATCTATCTATCTATCTATCTATCTATCTATCTATCGTGCCATTCACATTATCTATCTATCTATCTATTGTGCCATTCACATTATCTATCTATCTATCTATCTATCTATCTATCTATTGTGCCATTCACATTATCTATCTATCGTGCCATTCACATTATCTGTCTATCCATCTATCTATCTATCTATTGTGCCATTCACATTATCTATCTATCTATTGTGCCATTCACATTATCTATCTATCTATCTATCTATCTATCTATCTATCTATCTATCTGTCGTGCCTTTCACAGCTATCTATCATTCTTATACAACGCCTTTTATATCTATTATATTGTGCCTTTCACTTCTCCCTGTGTCTGTCGAGTCATAGTGTCTTAGTGTAATAGTCAGTGTCAGCCTTGTAAGGCGCCATATTAGCTCTCGCCCCACTGACTGTCCTCTCTCCCTCCCTCCCTCCCACCCCCTCACCTCAGTCTCCTCTGTGGTGGCCCCTGCTGTTTCTTCTCTCTCTGTCTTCACAGCTCCTTTCCCAGGCTCCTCTCTACGATGAAGAAGAGATGCCCGCGTTGCCGCCCTCACCAGCTGATCCGAGGGGAATGTGCCCTGCTCAGTGTGACTGTCCCACATCAGAGGCAGTGGAGTGCGGGGGGGTGGACCTGACGGCCTTCCCATCTAATCTGTCCAACTCCATACAGCACCTCTCACTTCAGGTACTTGACCACAAAGGGAGGTCAGTGGAGCGCGGTCGGTACGTTTTGAATGTGGTGCTCTGTTTCCACTGTGGACTCGTCTGGAGTTCATGGACGCTGCGGTCACTCTGGTGATTTAACAGAATGCTGTGCTGCAGCTCCTCTTTGTTCTCACCCTTGAACTTGAATAGGCTCCTTCGGCTGCTTTTTTCCGTTCTTCCTTTGTCACATTTGTATTCCTGTTGCTCTTTGACCATTTTTTGACCTTCTGCTTTTGACTTTTCACCTCCTGTTCTGGTTTTGGCTTCGCCATTCAAAATTTGAAAACGTCTTTAGTTGGATTTCCGTTTGCTCTTTCCTTTTGTGTTCATAAGAGTTCCTTCTGGTGTCTTCTGACTCTACAGTACAAGAAAACCCCCACATATGATACACCATTCCACTCACTTTTATGGGTTCCCCCTATTTTTGGTCACCTTCACTCAAACCATATTTTGTGCAGGAAATCGCACCTTTATGATGAAGAGTTAACTAATGGATGTCTTCAGTAGAAATCATCAGGAGGACTTGAAAGGTTCATCCCCCTAATGGGATACCTTAGAAAAACGGGGATTGGTAATCTCAGCGTCATTTTATGCTATTTCAAGATTACTAATCACAAGTGTGATAATATTTTTGACATTTGATTCTTTACTGGTGGTCTAATAACAACTCCTGGAAGGTTAAAATGACAAATTAAAAAAAATAAGTATGTGGGGTATCATTTTAGGTTATTTTTAAGGTCAGTGATTATGAATATGATTTTTTTTTTCCTTTGCTAGGAATCTGGCCCTCTATGGACCTCCATCAGGGGGTGAAAAATGACAAATTTCTATTACAATCGAGACTCTTTAGACTTTAAACATTTCACCTGAAGCACACATTTTAATATTTCTGATGCAGCGTTTCTTGTTTATTATGTACTTTAGCCTCATGAAGTAAATCAGTACTTTCTTTATAAATGCCCTGAATTGGTGGGGGGGCTTACACACATTCAGACTTTTTCAAGTTTGGATTCCCTAGCTCATTTAGAATTCCATTCTCGTTTTATATTTTTGATATGAACCTTCTGCTTTTTGAAAGTTGTGTAATAATACTGAATGTTGATCCTGCACTTCAGAACAGGCCGGCCACCTGAAGTTAAGCAGATTTGGGCCCAGGCAGTTCTTGGATGGGAGACCAACCAGGAAAAGCTTGGGTGGCTACTGGAAGAAGGTGTTGGTGAGGCCAGTAGGGGGGCGCTTAGTCTGTGCTCTGAATGTGCATTCCAGTACCCCAATGAAGTGACGGGGACGCTGCTAAAAAATGGTGACGTCCTTCAAAACTGAGGTCCTGAATCTCTGTGGGCATTATTAGGATGTTTCAGGAAATTCCGACTATCCTGGCCCCCCTAATCACCCGCTGTCCCTATCTTTCCTACCCTTTTATCACCTAATAGTTAATTTGTGCTTCGTGTACTGCTGCTAAAATGGCTGCCGTCCCATCATCCAGGTGAATGCTGTGAATTGGTGGTTGAACTGGCTGGTATCCTTCAATAAGGGCGTGCACAAAAAGGCGAGCTTCAAAAGGGCGACCTCAATTGGGTGCGGTGAATAAAGACGTTCATAGATAATTTAAATCATAATAGATAGACAATAATAGTAGATAATAATAAATAAGAAAATATCTACGTGGCATTGCACATAATCTACAGCTTCAAGTGTAACACAACAATGAGTAAGAGCAGAAAACAACGAAATATAGAGAGCTTTAGAAATAGTTTGTTAGAAGTTCATGCATTAATTAATTGGATGTTTTAATATTCTTGCTTTCGCCTTTTTATACGTTCAATCATTGCCTTTATCTAATAAATTTTCTATAATAATTTTGTTGCGTTTGCCTTTATTCACTGCGCCCAATTGAGGTCGCCCTTTTGAAGCTCACCTTTTTGTGCGCGCCCTTATTGAATAGAACCGAACTGGCTCCCCACTTTACATGTAAATCACTTTGAGTGTTTAGAAAAGCACTATAAAAATATCCATCCATCCATCCATCCATTTTCCAACCCGCTGAATCCAAACACAGGGTCACGGGGGTCTGCTGGAGCCAATCCCAGCCAACACAGGGCACAAGGCAGGAACTAATCCCGGGCAGGGTGGCAACCCACCGCAGTATAAAAATATCATTTATTATTATTATTATTATTATTATTATTATTATTATTTTAGGCTAGGTAAAGAGTCTAGGTATCCTACTCCAAATCCTACTCCTATATTTTTCAAGTTGACAATTCAGTCAAATTCATTTGCAAGTTCTGAGGTCAGCATAGCTGATACTACAGTCACGTAAATTTGATTTAATTTTTTTGCATTTCTGGAGATTCTTTCCTGTGTCGTACGTTGAATTTTCCATTAAGAACAGTTCCTTTGGGCGGCACGGTGGCGCAGTGGTAGCGCTGCTGCCTTGCAATAAGGAGACCCGGGTTCGCTTCGCTGCGTGGAGTTTCCATGTTCTCCCCGTGTCTGCGTGGGTTTCCTCCCACAGTCCAAAGACATGCAGGTTAAGTGCCCTCATCCTGACGAGAAGGCACTGTGTCTGGAACTGGATGATGTTTTACGGACTTTGAGGAGAATTAATCCAAGGAAAGCTGCGGGACCAGACCAGATACCAGGTTGCGTACTCAAAGGATGTGTGGAGCAGCTGACACATGTCCTTACGGATATATTTAACATCTCCCTGTGTCAGGCTGTTGTGCCATCTTGCTTTAAAACCTCAGAAATCATCCTGGTTCCGAAAAAATCCATAGTCACAACCATGAATGACTATCGCCCTGTAGCTCTAACACCAATAGTGTTGAAATGTTTCGAGAGGCTGATTAAGGACCACGTTACTTCTGTCCTACCCTCCTCATTTGATCCACTCCAATTCACCTACCACTCTAACCATGCTACAGAGGACACCTTATCCATTGCACTCCATTTTTCGTTGGAACATCTGGAGAACAGAGACACTCTGGTCCGCATGCTGTTTGTTGATTTTAGTTCGGCTTTTAATACCATCATCCCTCAGAATCTGATCTGCAAACTGGGCCCATTGGGACTGAGCATACCTATGCAAAACTGGATATTGTCCTCACAGGTGGCGCAGTGGTAGTGCTGCTGCTTTGCAGTAAGGAGACTGTGGAAGATTGTGGGTTCGCTTCCCGGTTCCTCCCTGTGTGAATAGCGCTTTGAGTACTGAGAAAAGCGCTATATAAATGTAATGAATTATTATTATTATTATTGGACTTTTTAATGGATAGGCCTCAGTACGTACGGGTAAGGAAGAATAAATCAGATATCATCTCCTTGAGCACAGGTTCTCCACAGGGGTGCGTTCTAAGTCCCCTCCTCTTCATACTTATGACCCATGACTGTTGTGCCAAGTTCAGCACAAACCAAATTATTAAGTACTAGACAAAGAGCCCGTTTCGACAACGTAAGATGAAACGGGCACGAGTGGAATAGTATAATATATAATAAGTATAAGCACCACAAACCTGATATAGGTGTATTGAATGAATGCATAATTAGGCCTCGAGCTGTAGTCGAAATCGCCTTTCTGGCCTCTAGAGCTTTAATCGAAGTCGCCTTTCTCTTTGAATTTTTGCAGCCGTAAATCCGCCACCTCCCGTGATGTTGGGGTTGGATGTCGGGCAAAGTCGCCTTTCTCTTTGAATTTTCGCGGCTATAAATCCGCCGCCTGCCACGATGTCAGTCTCGTAAGGTTTTTCAGGCAGCTGCGCAGAAGGCGACTGCGCATTCGGCTTCGGACGGACGTGAGTGAGTGAGTGAGTGAGGAGACTGGCGAATTATGTATTAAGATGTGGACGACACAACAGTGGTGGGTCTCTTTTGAGGTGATGGGGAAGGGGATTACAGAGAGGAGGTGAAGTCATTTGTGGAATGGTGTGATAAAAACAATCTGATACTGAATGTCGAAAAAACGAAAGAACTGGTGATCGACTTCAGGAAGAAACAGCTGATACACATCCCGGTCTACAATAAGAACACTGCTGTGGAAATTGTGCAGTCTATCAAGTTCCTGATGAACAACATCACCTGGTCCCTGCACACCTCCTCCATCATCAAGAAAGCTCACCAGCGCTTGATCTTTTTGCGGAGGCTAAAGAGGGCCCATCTCAGTAAGTCAGTCCTCACTACTTTCTACAGAGGGACCATAGAGAGTGTGCTAACCAGCAGCAGCTCTCTGTGGCAGGAGAGCTGCAGCGCTTCAGACTGGAAAGCACTGAGGAAAGTGGTGAGGGCTGCGGAGAGGATCATTGGAGCCCCGTTGCCTAATAATGCACAAGACTTGGCAAAACAACGCTGTCTGGCCAGAGCTGTGCGGATTTCCAGAGACCCCACTTATCCTGCCTCTGAACTCTTGTCCCTCATGCCCTCAAGCAGAAGGTACCGCAGCCTGAAATGTAGAACTACCAGGTTTAAAAACAGTTTTTTTTCCTACTGCCGTTCATCTTTTAAATGAAGCATTTTAGTATTTTATTGTAGGTACATTGAATTCAGAATTTTATGCATTTTCAGTTTATGCACTTTTAATTATAAATTTTTTTGCACCTCTAATCAGAATGTAATTGATTCTAACTATATGTTTTTATTTATGTCTTGTGCATCGTCTTTTCGTTCTGCAGCACATCTTGGATGTTCTGCTGAATGACAAATAAAATTGAATTGAATTGATGTTCTCCCCGTGTCTGCGTGGGTTTCCTCCCACATTCCAAAGACATGCAGGTTAGGTGCATTGGCGATCCTAAATTGTCCCTGGTGTGTGTGTGTGCCCTGCGGTGGGGCTGGCGCCCTGCCCGGGGTTTGTTTCCTGCCTTGGGCCCTGTGTTAGCTGGGATTGGCTCCAGCAGACCCCTGTGACCCTGCGTTAGGATATAGTGGGTTATGGAATGGATGGAGTAGTTCCTTTTCTTTCTTTCATTCATCCATTTCATTTTTTGAACCTTTCTTACCTTTCACTCTTACCACTGATCCTCTCTGCCCGTCTCTTGGATTTACTTCTCCCCTCTCTCTTTGTGTTTCCCACCAGAACAATCGCCTTGAAGAGATTCCCTATGATGAGCTGTCCAAGCTGACCCAACTGAAGACTCTGAACCTGCACAACAACCGACTCTCCTCAGCAGGTACAGGCAGCATGGCACCCTCTACTGGCAGCATAGCAGATTGAAGATGTTCAGCACAAAGTAGTGGCTCAGGTGGGCTGCCATAGAGCAGCAGGTCAGGGGGCTCACAGCAGGTCGGTAAACCGCTGGTCTAGAAAGGTGAAGTCACTGACCAGCACTCACCGGACTGACTGCACTACATGGCGGGTTGGTAAGCCAGCAGGTTGTGTCCCCCCAGTTCCATCTCTGGACCTCCTGAAGGCCTGAAGGTCAAAATTATGAGGGTCAATTCAGAGACTCCCACACAGTTTTGATTTCCATTCTTTTAGTTCATGGGCTTAATGAGGGGGTCCCAGGCCCCTAGTATTACACACCTTCAGTGAACCACTGGCTCACTGACCAGCCATGCATTGCACTCAGTCAGATGTCTGGCTAGTGTCTCAGTTTAGGCTTTTTATATATTAGGATTTCATACATCACTTGATGCCCATTACTACAGAGACCCAGACAAGATATGGGTAGGAAAAAAAAATTATGGAAATGATTTGCAGTTCATGTGCGTGTTTTAAATAAAACACGTAGGAAATAAAAAATGTTAGGTTTTAATACACAATATGCATAAGTACTCCTTATGAGAAGAACTTAGGAGTTGTAGTGGACTCGTCACTTTCAACGTCCCAACAGTGTTCAGAAGCCATTAAGATGGCTAACAGAATGTCAGGTTATATAGCGCCTTGATGTGTGGAGTCCAAGTCACAGGAGGTTCTGCTCAGGCTTTATAACACACTGGTGAGGCCTCATCTGGAGTACTGGGTGCAGTTTTGGTCTACAAAAAGGACATAGCAGCACTAGAGAAGGTCCAGAGAAGAGCGACGAGGCTGATTCAGGGCTACAGGGGATGAAATTTAATGTCAGTAAATGTAAAGTACGACACGTAGGAAGTCAGAATGTGAGCCATGAATACACACTCAAGGTCTGATGAGTGATGAGGAAAGATGAAAAGAGCTGAACCTTCTCTGTTTGAGCAAAAGGAGATGAAGAGGAGACCCGATGTGTGGACTACAAGTCCTAGTAATGCTTTATAACACCCTGGTGAGGCCTCACCTGGAGTCCTGGGTGCAGCTTTGGTCACCTGGCTACAAAAAGGACATAACAGCACTAGAAAAGGTCCAGAGAAGAGCGACGAGGCTAATTCAGGACCACAGGGGATGAAATTTAATGTCAGTAAATGTAAAGTACGACACGTAGGAAATCAAAATGTCAAGATGTGAGACTTGAATACACAATGGGAGTTATGAGGAAAGATGAAAAGAGCTGAGCCTTCTCAGTTTAAGCATAAGGAGATGAAGAGGAGATCTGACCGAAGTGTTTAAAATGATGAAGGGAATTAGTGCAGTGACTTTAAAATGAGTTCATCAAGAACACGGGGACACAGTTGGAAAGTTGTGAAGGGGAAATTTCACAGAAACGTCAGGAAGTTTTTCTCCATGCAGAGAACCACAGACACGTGGAATAAGCGACCAAGTAGTGTGGTGGACAGGAGGACTTTAGGGACTTTCGGAACTCAACTTGGAATAGTTAAGTGGACAGGACTGGCGAGCTTTGTTGGGCTGAATGGCCTGTTCTCATCCAGATGGTTCTAATGTTCTAAAACAATTTTACTCAATTTAGTTAATTCATCCACACATTTTAATCTAACCGTTCCCACCATTATTATTATACAGTATATATAATAAATGAACATTGATTTTTTTTTTCCTTCACACCAGACTTTACGATTTTCCTCTCCTCTTTAATCTTTCATTTGCCCTTTAAATGCTGTAGTCCTATTTTTGGGTCCCATGCAGGCCGGACACCCCCGCCATCTGAGTTGGGGTTAGGCTGCCTAGAGCGAGGCCTGGTCATTACATTCAGACATGCAAAGACGGCAAGTCTGGCATTTCTTAATAATTGAGGACTGCACTCTAATTTTGATTCTGTAGTAGCAAGAATTGCAACACACAACAGCCATCTTAGGTCTGCAGATAGTAAGGGTGGTCCTACAGCTACAATGTCGAGTGGCCCCGTCCCCCTGGCTCAAATTAAATATTTTGAGGACAATAAAAATAGAAAAACATACAATAACATAATGAATAATTCGAAAAAGAAAAGTTAAATAAAAATAGAACACTCTTGAGCCAGGTATTGTGAATTTCTTCATTTTTTTTTTAGCAAACGTGAGGATTTAATACTCAAGAAGCTCATTTTTTACTTTTATTTTGTGATTTAAGTCTTCCTGACAAATTCTATTTGTTGTCACCATTATGCCACACCGCCATTTTGTTTTTCTTGTGGACTTCGTCTTATCCCGACAACAGTGTTTACTATGGTTACTATGGCAACGAGTCCAATGAGTAATCAACGTGACCATTGAAATATCGGTGCGTTGTTTACATTGTGTATGAGATCGGATACACCTTGTTAAAAATCCTTTGTCATAAGAATGAGTCATAGACATCCTAAAGGTTTGGGGCAGCCACCCGTGTATTGTTTCCTGGCTACAAAAAGTTGATTTGAAATAAGTAGGATGTGCACAGCACAGGACTGGTCTGGAGACAAAATGGCTGTTTTAATCAAGAGTAGGGGAAATGACATCACTGGTGTCGTAACCGGAAGTGATGTCATCGTGACCAGAAGTGACAATGTAGTTGGTGCTGGAACCGGATGTGAAACCTCCGTGACCGGAAGTGACATCATCGTTTGGCACCGGCAGTGACGTCATCGTGACCGGAAGTGATGATGTAGTTGGCGCCGGAACTGGACATGTAACCTCCGTGACTGGAAGTGACATCATCGTTTGGCGCCAGAACCAGAAGTGAAGCCTCCATGACTGGAAGTGACATCATCATTTGGCGCCGGAACCAGAAGTGAAGCCTCCATGACTGGAAGTGACATCATCGTTTGGCGCCGGAACCAGAAGTGAAGCCTCCGTGACTGGAAGTGACATCATCGTTTGGCACCGGAACCAGAAGTGACGTCATCGTGACCGGAAGTGATGATGTAGTTGGCGCCGGAACCGGACATGTAATCTCCATGACTGGAAGTGACATCATCGTTTGGCGCCAGAACCAGAAGTGAAGCCTCTGTGACTGGAAGTGACATCATCATTTGGCGCCGGAACCAGAAGTGACGTCATCGTGACCGGAAGTGACATCATCGTTTGGCGCCAGAACCAGAAGTGACGTCGTCAGTGGTGTCAGAATCAAGCAGGATTTCCCAGGAATGGTCTGCAAGAGACTGAGAGAGACCATCAGCACACTCCGCTGCCCCCTGGTCTGGCATAGAATTTCTATTATTTAGGCCCTTTAGCTGTTTTCCAACAACTTGAATAATTTTTTAGTGTTTTTCTGGCTTAAGACTTATTTTTCTGAACTGTCAACTGTGATTCTTGTTTCACCAATGTTCTGACAAAACATTAGTTTGATTCCTGGTTTCCAATCTTTGTGCATCTCTGGATACAACTTTCTGCCAGTCCTTTACTACAAACCCCCAACCCCAACCCACGACCACCAAATGTCTGTTAGACGAATTACCAGGGATGACAAGCTGGCTGCACCATAACACCATCTCCCTTTTTGAAGGCTTGGCCTGTTGCAGGCCGCAAGCCTGTTGTTTGAATTTGGGGCCGGGCCTACTTTGTGCTTCTAGATCTTACTAGAGTTTTAAGGGTTATGTTTTGATAATGGAGCCTTTTTTGTTTTGTGGGGGTCCTTAAGAGATCATAAGCAGTTGCTACAGTTACAACGTCACTAACTGCCTGTCTGTCTTTTGTTACTGCAGGTCTGCCAGATGAAGCCCTCCTCTACTTAGGAAACCTGCAGTATATCTATCTGGCAAGCAACAGGGTGAGTCCAGTATGGCATTGTCATTGCTGCCAAATGCTCCACTGCCACGGGGGTCCAGTTGTTTAACAGAATTTATACTCTGTCTTACAGCTGACCATAGCGCCTCGCATTCTCCCTCGGGCACTGAGAATCGTCGACATGGCTGCCAACACACTGGAGGAGATCTTTCCGCTGACATTTGGAGAGAAACCCCATCTAAAGTAAGAACACCTAAAGCTGAATATTCCTCCTCCTCCTTTTCTTCTCTGTACTCTCTTTTGAGATCACCTTCCAGGTCACTGACCAACTGCCTCTCTCCCTCAGGTCTGTGTACCTTCACGATAACAAGCTGCAGAGCTCAGGTCTCCCAGATTCATTGTTCAATGGCTCAGATTCTGTCTCCACCCTCATCTTGTCCAATAATTTGTTGTCCGTGGCCCCCCGCTACCTCCCCCTCGGACTGAACAGGCTGCACCTACAGGTGAGATGCTAACCCAGTAGTGAAAAGAGGGTCATCACAGTAGTAAAGCCACTGAGGCCTAGATTGGGCACATTTGACCTAGGTAACTGGCCAGCATTAGAGATGGATGACAGTCTTGGTTAGCCAGTGAGCAAGATGACTAAATGTGTATGCCTAACAGAGGGTCACTGACCAGTAGGTCTAACTGACCGCACCTTATTTTGGGTCCCTTCTGTCTAATTGGGCTCACGGAACAGTGGGTGAGTGACAAATGGTCAAACGGATGCTGTGTCAGCCAGAAACTCAACTGGCTGGCAGAGACACTGGGTGCCTCTAACTGAAAGTCACTGACCAGTAGGTCTAACTCTGTTTAATGACAAATGGTCAAACTGGGTGTAGCTCGTGTCAGGCCAGCCAGCAGAATATCTAAACATAATTACATGGTGGTCACTGACCACAGGATTACCTGGGTATACATTACTGTGGGTCACTGACGAAAAGACTGCTAATGACGCATGTTCAAACTGGGCACACCTCACGATAGACCAGTCAGCCAGTTGAATAAGTGGGTACACCTTACGATGGCTCACTGACCAGCCTACTAATTGGATGCAGCTTACGGAAGATCTATGAACAAGCGACATACCACAGTGCATCTCAGCAGGTCATTAAAGCAAAGGCCTAAGAAGGTCGAGCTAACAGCAGGTCACTGACCAACAGTCCAAACTGAGAGACTGGACAGTCACCTTACGTGGCATGTCGGTGAGCCAGAAGACTGTTTGTGAAATTCAAGGGGCCTGCCCCCAAACCCCCCCATAATTACCCCAAGGACACCCTGAAAGCATGAAAATCGAAATTTCTGTGGGAGCCTCTACTTCTTGTACTACTTTCGGCTGCTCCCGTTAGGGGTTGCCACAGCAGATCATCTTCTTCCATATCTTCCTATCCTCGTCATCTTGCTCTGTCACACCCATCACCTGCATGTCCTCTCTCACCACATCCATAAACCTTCTCTTAGGCCTTCCTCTTTTCCTCTTACCTGGCAGCTCTATCCTTAGCACCCTTCTCTCATTATAACCAGCATGTCTCCTCTACACATGTCCAAACCAACGCAATCTCGCCTCTCTGACTTTGTCTCCCAACTGTCCAACTTGAGCTGACCCTCTAATGTCCTCATTTCTAATCCTGTCCATCCTTGTCACACCCTATGCCAATCTTAGCATCTTTAACTCTGCCACCTCCAGCTCTGTCTCCTGTGCCACCATCTCCAGCCCATATAACATAGCTGGTCTCACTGCCGTCCTGTAGACCTTCCCTTTCACTCTTGCTGATACCCGTCTGTCACAAATCACTCCTGACACTCTTCTCCACCCACTCCACCCTGCCTGCACTCTCTTTTTCACCTTCTCTTCCACACTCCCCATTACTCTGTACAGTTGATTCCAGGTATTTAAACTCATCCACCTTCACCAACTCTACTTCCCTCATCCTCACCATTCCACTGACCTCCCTCTCATTCACACACATGTATTCTGTTTGTTCCTACTGACCTTCATTCCTCTCCTCTCATATCTCCACCTCTCCAGGGTCTCCTCAGCCTGCTCCCTACTATCGCTACAGATCACAATGTCATCAGAAAACATCACAGTCCACGGGGACTCCTGTCTAATCCCGTCTGTCAACCTGTCCATCACCATTGCAAATAAGAAAGGGTTCAGAGCTGATCCCTGGTGTAATCCCACCTCGTCACTCCTATCACAGATCTCACCACGGTCACACTTCCCTTGTACATATCCTGTACAACTCTTACGTACTTCTCTGCCACTCCCAACTTCCTCATATAATACCACAGCTCCTCTCGAGGCACCCTGTCATATTCTTTCTCCAGGTCCACAAAGACGCAATGCAACTCCTTCTGGCCTTCTCTAAACTTCTCCATCAACATCCTCAGAGCAAACATCTCATCTGTGGTGCTCGTTCTTGGCATGAAACCATCCTGCTGCTCACTAATCATCACCTCACTTCTTAACTGAGTTTCCACTACTCTTTCCCATAACTTCATGCTGTGGCTCATCAATTTTATCTCCCTGTAGTTACTACAGTCCTGCACATCCCACTTATTCTTAAATATCGGCCCACCAGTACACTTCTTCTCCATTCCTCAGGTATCCTCTCACTTTCCAAGATATGCGGACAACAATGGGAGCCTCTAAGAAAAAAAAATGTAAACATGACCTGGTGTTTCAAATTATTCCAAGACTGTGAGAAAATATTGTAGTCTCTTCACATGCAGGACGGGAAGGCAGTGATGGACGAGTGGCAGCCCATCAGGGAAGGAAAGGGAGATCATCCAGTAAATCAGGAGGATTTAAGAATGAGGATGGAGGCTTTTATAGGAAATGAACCAATCAGAGTCCTGCGCAGATGTTAGTGAGGTGACACCTCATTGAAGAGTTAAGAATCATCGGTCTCCTTAGGCTCTTAGGGTCTGGTGTTTCCGTTTCTGTTGTATCTTTCCAGGAATCAAGTGAACAAGAATTTGCACAACTTGCTTGTAGCTAATGTTCAGTTCGAGAATCAATGATATGAGAATCGTGTGATTCGTTCTCAGGTAATGATTCAGTTTGAGCTCGAAAGAATCGGTGAACAAGAGAATCAGGAAACTCATTTGTAAGTAATAAATCGGTCAGAGAATCGAGTGGACGAGAATTGTGCTCCCTGTTCATAAGCAGTGATGCGGTCTGTGAAGCAAGTTGACGGGAATCACACAACTCGTTTGTAGGAAATGAGTCAGTTTGAGAATCGAGGGACTGAGAATTGTGCGACTCGTTCACAAGTTCGCTGTCTGACTCATTTGCGGTAATGCGACTCGTTCATACGCAATGATTCAGTTTAAGAATTAAGTGAAAGAGGATCGTGCGTAATATTTGAGTCTAAGAATCACGTGAACGAGAATCGTGAAACTCGTTCGAGGGCAGTGATTCACTTAGAGAATCAAGTGAATAAAAATTATGTGATTCGTCCTCGGGTAATGATTCAGTCTGAGGATCAAGTGAACGAGAATTGTATGACTCAGTTGAGGTAATGATTCAGTCTGAAATTATAAGAATAAGTAAAGAAGGGAATCGTGCAACTCTTTTGAAGGTAATGATTCAGTTTGAGAATCAAGTGAATGATAATTGCACAACTTAATTATGGGTAACGGTTTTGTCTGTGAATCAAGTGAAAGAGAATCGTGCAACTTGATCATAAGTAATGATGCAGTCTGTGTATCGAGTTGACAGGAATTGCACAACTTGTTTTGAGAGTCAAGTGAGTGGGAACTGTGAGACTCGTTCGCAGGTAATGATTTACTGGTTTTGGAATGAGAATTGTGTGAGTCATTTGCGGTAATTATTCAGCGAATTTGAAAGGATACGTGAACAAGAGGATCGTGTAATTCATTTGTAGGTAAGGATTCGGTTAGAGAATCAAGTAGAAGAAAATCGGGTGATTCATTCATAAGAAATGAGGGTACTCGTGTGTTATAACTCCACCACGGGCACAGGCAAGAGAAAAACGTTATCATTTTTTACGTTGATTTATTTACAAAACAAAAACAAGAATTAATAAAATTTGATTTTTAATTACTTTTGAAACTTTACTTCTGTTGCCAAGTTTCTAATGTCGTTAAGTATAACATCGAAAGGGTCATCGCCATTGGAGAAGAGCTATCTGCGTTGAGTGGCGGGGTTATAACACAAGAGTACCGAAATGAGATTCAGTTCGAGAATCAAGTGAGAGAGAATCGGGCGTCTTGTTTGTGGGTAAAAATTCAGCTTGATTGCAAAAGAATCCGTGCCCAAGAGAATCATGCAACTCTTTTG
The DNA here is from genome assembly GCF_900747795.2 of Erpetoichthys calabaricus. Lineage (NCBI taxonomy): Eukaryota > Metazoa > Chordata > Cladistia > Polypteriformes > Polypteridae > Erpetoichthys > Erpetoichthys calabaricus. Next base: position 6,653,675 of record NC_041410.2, on the reverse strand, counting down.
AAGGTAACGGGTTCAATGTGAGAATCACGTGAATGAGAATCACACGACTCATTCTCAAGTAGTGACTCAGTTTGAGAATCAAGTGAACAAAAAATTGCACAACTCATTTATGGGTAATGATTCAGTCCAAGAATCAAGTTAATTGGAATCACATGACTCGTTTGTGTGTAATGAGTCAGCTTGAGAATCGAGCGACTGAGAATCGAGCGACTCGTTCGCAGGTAACGATTTACTGATTCTGGAACGAGAATTGTGGGACTCATTTGCAGTAATGATTCAGTTTGAATTTGAAAGGATAAGTGAACAAGAGGATCGTACAACTCATTAGTAGGAAGTGATTTGATTAGAGAATCAAGTGAAAGAAAATCATATGACTGATTCAAAAGGAATGGGATTCAATTCAAGAATCAGGCATCTTGTTTGTGGGTAAATATTCAGCTTGAATCGGTAAACAAGAGAATCATGCCACTCTTTCGAAGGTAACGATTCAATTTGAGAATCAGGTGAATGACAATCACACAACTTATTCTCAGGTAGCGACTCAGTTTGAGAATCAAGGGAGCGAAAATTGCACAGCTCGTTCGTGGGTAATGAGTCAGTTTGAGAATTGAGTGAAAGAGAATTGTGCGGCTCGTTTTCGGGGAAGGATTTACTGATTCTGGAACGAGAATTGCGTGACTCACTCTCGGTAAAGATTCAGTTTCAGTTTGCAAGGATAAGTGAACAAGAGGATCATGCAACTAATTCGTAGGTCGAGATTCGGTTTGAGAATCATGTGGAAGAAAATTGTGCGGCTCGTTCACGGGTAATGAGTCAGTTTGAGAATTGAGTGAAAGAGAATTGTGCGTCTCGTTTGCGGGTAAGGATTTACTAATTCTGGAAAGAGAATTATGTGACTCACTCTCGGTAAAGATTCAGTTTCAGTTTGCAAGGATAAGTGAACAAGAGGATCATGCAACTAATTCGTAGGTCGAGATTCGGTTCGAGAATCAAGTGGAAGAAAATTGTGGCTCGTTCGCGGGTAAAGATTTACTGATTCCGGAAGAAATCAGCGAGTGGTATCCACTAGGTGTAGTCAGCGATCTGTAAAAAGTCTCCGCTAGGGTCCATATGAATATTGTAAAGTTGGAAACAACAAGTAATTGCTAGAAATTAGAATAATCATTTTTGGAAAGTTTCAGTTTCGTGTGGCTGTAGTTTAATTCGTTGAATGCGCACAGGAACATAAAACACATTTGTATTGACTATTTCTGTTTATTTACAGAAGCCACCCAAAAACGAACCATACAAAAACTTTTGTTTAATATAATCGTACTGGGAGAATCATGAGACCCGTGAATCAGACAGGCAGTACCTGCACGTGCACTTAAAACATCGATATGCAAAACGGTATGCGGCCAAACTCTAGTATTGTACTTGGCTCAATTTGTTTTGTGTGATCAACTGAAAACAGTCGTTAAAAAAACGATTCATTCGTGAATCCCCTATCACTAGAGTAGAGCTCCGTGTGTACGTGTCACGAAAGTGGCTGTTCTGCCCAATGCTGGTCCGAAGCACAAGGTGGTGTAGCTTTGACTTTACAAAATGGGATTCGTCTACTTAAGATAGCGTATTCGAAATGATGGTCTTCTCCATAGTTTACTAGTACCAGGGTATGACTTCAGTGTTCAGCCAACAAATATGACCCCCTGATTACCACAGGGTATTGCACACATTGGGTTAACTGGGAGTACCTATGAGGAATCCCTCAGAGTCTTGTCCATCTCCAATTCTCATCCGCACACGGCCTACAAGTCAGCAGTGGGTGCTTCTCCAGTTGAGCAGTGGGAGAACTCCATTGGCACAGCGGTAAAGAAGGCTGCCATTTAATCCACTGGCCCCGGGTTCATATCCTGCTGATGATGCCCTCTCAGGGTGGACTGGTAGAGGCGAGTGAAGGCCGCTGATATGTAAGATAACCTTCTAAATGGATGTTGGGATGATGGAGTTGCTCAACTGGATAAGCTCCTACTTCTATACAATACAATACAATTTATTTTTGTATAGTCCAAAATCACATAAGAAGTGGTGCAATGGACTGACTTCTGACTTGGTGGTCCTGGATTCATAGCCCGCTTCTCCTTATGTGGACAAGAAGCAAGAGATGGATGAGACCCTGAGCAGTTTATTACCAGAGGTTCACTGACCAAGGGTCTGTGGACGATTGTGGGTTCGCTTCCCGGTTCCTCCCTGTGTGGATAGCGCTTTGAGTACTGAGAAAAGCGCTATATAAATGTAATGAATTATTATTATTATTATATCTGGTTGCAGGTCTATAAAACAGTGGGCTAGAAGGGTACACCCAGGTAATCACCCATTTGGAGTTGCTGGGCCCACCTGACATTGAGTTACCGACCATTTGTCTAAACAGATGCACTTTACAGCAGACTGGCCAACAATTTGCACCTGAAAGCACATCTATGAGTGCGCCATATGGGATGCCAGCATGCCAGGAGACTTAGCAGGTGCACCTGAGTGGTGGTTTAGCTAGCAGGGCACAACGCGGTGGGGGTCAGTGCAAAGGTGAGCTAACCTGGCATGTCTGGCAGCTGGCGAATGAACCAGCGGGTGCACCTCACGGCAGGTCTGTTTGACTGGAGGACTGAGTAGCTGTCACGGTGGACTGGTGAACCAGCAGACCTAATGGGGGGCCACCTGCTAAAAAGAAAAAAAAATGAGTGAGGCACAGTGGCCTAACTGGGTACATGACAAAGCTGGGTCATTAAACCAGCTTGGTGAAGAAGGCCCTAACCGGGTACACTTTGCAGCTGGTCTGACTGGTGCCAACCGTGTAGGAGGTCAGTGGGTAGGCTGAGTGGGTGCACGTCACAAGAGGGCCCTCCATTCACGCCTCGGCCTCTCTCTCTTTCTCCGCCCCCCCAGAACAATCAAATCTCTTGGATTCCCAAAGAGACCTTCTCACAGCAACTGCAGCTGAGGGAGCTTTACCTGCAGAACAACCGCCTGACTGACCCTGGGCTCGAGCCCAGCACATTCAGGTATATGACAGCTAAGCAGAGAAGCATCTTTACGGTGGGACTGACATCCAGGACAGGCAGGGGCCAAACTGCAGGAAGACTTCGGTGGGGTGGGCGATCACTCAGAAGGCTTGCAGGTATTCCCAGCCCGTGTCCCTTGTGAATTTCAGTGTGAGTGTCCACACCTCTTCTTGTCATTAAAGTCCAGAACTAAATCATATCGGAGATGGTGGCAGTAAACCGAGCCCCCCACCCCATCTCTAACAATGACGCTTGAGCACGTGTGTGTCTTTTTGTGTTGTATGACTGTCAACTGTCCAAGGGAGACGTGCAAGTAAGGATCTCATTGAATATTAACTACTTCAGGCCGATTCAGGATTGGGCCCAGAAGTTGATTGCCAGCCTGCCAGGGTGAATTGCAGAGATCTTGATAAAGAAAGAAGGGCCAACACTTCCGATATGGACCCTCTGCACATAAACTTCATGTCATTGTCAATAAAAGCCTTTGAAACTTCTGAACTGCTTGTAACTCTACAACATCTGACACAAAGATCTAAAAACACTGAAGCAGCACACTTGGTGAACATCAACACTGGGGTCTTCTCCGAACTTCTGGCCACGACTGTATGATATGACAGGAAATCACAAACCTAGGCGATGGTAATAAAGTGGCTCGTGATATTTTGTGAACGACAGGCCAGAATCCATAAGATACCCCCAAATGTGTTCAGCCACATCGTCATTATCCAGTGACCTCTGACTTTCTCTTTAACTATTTATATTTCATAGTCATTTGCTTCTGTCTGTGACGTTTGGCAAATCCCCACCATCATAACAATCTGAGGAATTAGGCGATGTAATGGGCCAGTCGCAATTTAGTGGACGCCCTAGAAGATGTCATTCGTCTGGCCGTACAACCAGGAACCCGCATGCTGCAAAGAAAACAGGAAAAGAGAGCGCTGGTGTGAGGATTCAGCGACGCCAGCAGCGTTGAGAAATGAGCTTATTGGAGGCGCAGAATTCCGGAGGGCCTGTGCGTCTATTGTGCAGGTTCTGGCCCCCCTTTGTCCCAGCCTTCTGGGAAAGGTGCCAGCGCAGCCTTGGCGGGGTTTCTTAGGGTAAGCAGCTGCTTTTCCACCCCAACACCCAAACACTCTATGAGTTGCCGTTCCAATAAATGCAGACGTCAACGCCCAAGCGCTAATTTACTCTGGAGGGGCCAAGAGGTTTAGCTTGGTTCCAAAAGATACATTGAAATACAAATCCCACTAAGCGTAAAACAAAAATATGATCCACGCATTGGGGGGAGTGGGTCTCCTAGGTGGGGGGGGGGGGGGGGACATTGAACAGCCCACTCGTGACAGGTCCTCGCCTCTTCTTCTGCTTGTTGGAGGCTTTGGTTGACCACAGGAGGACTAAAGCAGCTGCTCATGTAGTCAACGGCCCCGTTTCTTATTGTCATGTATACTCGGGGCTTAAAGTGGGCCGGGACCCCCAAAATCTCTAAGGGAGCCAAACCCCTCCCTCGGATCACCACTATTGATACCATGGGGGCAGGGGCATCCCTGGCCAGAGAAAGAATCGGTGGCCCCTTCGCCCACCAATGTCAATATGGTATCTTATGCACGGCGGATGGCCACATCCATTGCGGACACTGCATAGCCGCCTCGTGCTAATGACACGCTTCTATATACGTGTGTCCGTAACCTGAAAACCAAGTGGTGGCCCACGATATTCTCATTACGGCAGAACGTTATAACACTACATATAGCTTACTGCTATGACTCTAGCGACATTAGTAAATACAGCGTACTAAATAACAAGAAACACAATGTTTTTCGGCCACATTGCCGTCAGCTCTGTCGTTATTTTCTCTTTCTATTTTATATTCAATATACTGTGCATCTGGAAAGTATTCACAGCGCATCACTGTTTCCACATTTTGTTACGTTACAGCCTTATACCAAAATGGATTAAATTCATTTTTTTCCTCAGAATTCTACACACAACACCCCATAATGACAACGTGAAAAAAGTTTACTTGAGGTTTTTGCAAATTTATTAAAAATAAAAAAAACTGAGAAGCCCATGTCCATAAGTATTCACAGCTTTTGCCATGAAGCTCAAAACTGAGCTCAGGTGTCATCCTGTTTCCCCTGATCATCCTTGAGATGTTTCTGCAGCTTCATTGGAGTCCACTTGTGGTAAATTCAGTTGACTGGACATGATTTGGAAAGGCACACACCTGTCTATAGAAGGTCCCACAGTTGACAGTTCATGTCCGAGCACAAACCAAGCATGAAGTCAAAGGAATTGTCTGTAGACCTCCGAGACAGGATTGTCTCGAGGCACAAATCTGGGGAAGGTTACAGAAAACTTTCTGCTGCTTTGAAGGTCCCAATGAGCACAGTGGCCTCCATCATCCGTAAGTGGAAGAAGTTCGAAACCACCAGGACTCTTCCTATAGCTGGCCGGCCATCTAAACTGAGCGATCGGGGGAGAAGGGCCTTAATCAGGGAGGTGACCAAGAACCCGATGGTCACTCTGTCAGAGCTCCAGAGGTCCTCTGTGGAGAGAGGAGAACCTTCCAGAAGGACAACCATCTCTGCAGCAATCCACCAATCAGGCCTGTATGGTAGAGTGGCCAGAGGGAAGCCACTCCTTAGTAAAAGGCACATGGCAGCCCGCCTGGAGTTTGCCAAAAGGCGCCTGAAGGACTCTCAGACCATGAGAAAGAAAATTCTCTGGTCTGATGAGACAAGGATTGAACTCTTTGGTGTGAATGCCAGGCGTCACGTTTGGAGGAAACCAGGCACCGCTCATCACCAGCCCAATACCATCCCTACAGTGAAGCATGGTGGTGGCAGCATCATGCTGTGGGGATGGGAGACTAGTCAGGATAAAGGGAAAGATGACTGCAGCAATGTACAGAGACATCCTGGATGAAAACCTGCTCCAGAGCGCTCTTGACCTCAGACTGGGGCGACGGTTCATCTTTCAGCAGGACAACGACCCTAAGCACACAGCCAAGATATCAAAGGAGTGGCTTCAGGACAACTCTGTGAATGTCCTTGAGTGGCCCAGCCAGAGCCCAGACTTGAATCTGATTGAACATCTCTGGAGAGATCTTAAAATGGCTGTGCATCCAACCTGATGGAACTTGAGAGGTGCTGCAAAGAGGAATGGGTGAAACTGGCCAAGGATAGGTGTGCCAAGCTTGTGGCATCATATTCAACAAGACTTGAGGCTGGAATTGCTGCCAAAGGGGCATCGACAAAGTATTGAGCAAAGGCTGTGAATACTTATGGACATGGGCTTCTCAGTTTTTTTATTTTTAATAAATTTGCAAAAACCTCAAGTAAACTTTTTTCACGTTGTCATTATGGGGTGTTGTGTGTAGAGTTCGGAGGAAAAAAATGAATTTAATCCATTTTGGAATAAGGCTGAAACATAAGAAAATGTGGAAAAAGTGATGCGCTGGGAATACTTTACGGATGCACTGTATATTGGCGTGGCGGCCCCTGGGATTTGGCGGCCCAGTTTGCACATGCACCCCCCCCCAGGTTTACAAATGATGCTCTCAATACTATGAGGGGGCTCAAGCCCCTTTACTTATTTAAAGCACTGATGCATATCCACTTCGGTGGGTGAGTGGGCTAAAAAAAAAAGAATTAAATAACGAGAGAACATTAATAAGGTCGACATGTCATTTAAAATTGCAAACAGGCACAATGGGGAGACCCGGTGAGAAAGGACACGGTGAGCCCCCAAGGTTCTTTTTCTTAAATAAAGAGTAGTCAAAAGTCAGGCAAGGGGGCAACCAGCCCCTCGATTAAAACATAGGCTGTGTAATAAAGCTCGACTCATCGTCACGGGCACCTCACCTTGGGGTGATGAGCAACGACCAGCTGTGCCGCGTCAGAAGGGGGTGAGGACCAGGACAGGGCATCATGGACAGCTTAAAACGCTCGAGTCCATAACCAGAAAGAGAGATCAGGGAGAGAGATGGCAAAGCCAAACGTCAAAAAGAAAAGAGCGCAAGGTCGTAAACGGAGAAATATTCAAACATGGAGGAGGAAATAAAATATCGAAGGGTCTTTTTGTTTGTAGAAATTCAGAGGGATCCTCGGTGGGTTCAAATAGCATTGCAGTCGAGAGACGTCAGAATGAACCAGCATGTACATCACAAAATGTGGCACTTCCAATAATGCCCACTAGAGGGGCTAGTAAAAGGGTAAATCTTTATTATAATAATAATAATAATAATCTGCGGTGGGCTGGCACCCTGCCCGGGGTTTGTTTCCTGCCTTGTGCCCTGTGTTGGCTGGGATCGGCTCCAGTAGACCCCCGTGACCCTGTAGTTAGGATATAGTGGGTTGGATAATGGATGGATAATAATAATAATAATAATAATAATAATAATAATAATAATAATAAAAGATTTAGTCTTCACCGAAACAGAATTCCAAAGGCGATGAAGTTCAGTGGAGCACAAAGGCAAAATTGAATGACCTGAATGGCGATGCAGCAAATCAAGGAATCGTCAAAAAACAGCAAAAATATCAAATTCCAATCAATCACAAAGCAAAGTAAAACACGGACTTGGAGGAATGGAGTAATAATAATAATAATAATTCTTTATATTTCTATATCTCTTTTCTCACTACTCAGAGCGCTCAGCAATTGCAGGTTAAGGGCTTTGCTGCAGGGCCCAACAGAGCAGAGTCCCTATTGGCATTTACGGGATTCGAACCGGTAACCTTCCGATTGCCAGTGTAGATCTCTAACCCTCCGGAGTGGATGGGACTGGCGAGTTCTGCTGGGCTGAATGGCCTCTCTTCGTCTGGATGGTCTGAATGTTCACAGAAACTCACCCAAGGACGCCTTAGCGCAGGGGGGTCCCGGTGGGCCGCCGTGGCTGCAGCTTTTCATTCTAACCGTCTTCTTAATTAGTGAGCCGTCTTTGCTGCTGATTAACTCGTGTCGCCTTCGTTTTAATCGACGTGACTCAGACCCCTTAGTTCACGGATGTCAACTCCGGGCCTGGTGGGCCGCAGTGGCTGCAGGTTTTCATTCTCACCCTTTTCCTAATCAGTGCCCAGTTTGCACTGCTAATGAACTCCTTCTCCCTTCATTTTAATAGCCCGGTTTTTAAGGATTCAGTCCTCCGAGTTGATTCTTGGCCACCAAACAGAAATGAGATGTGAAACGAGCCGACAGATGAGCAGCTAAACTGGGGCTTCAAACTCCAACCAGTCCCTTAATGAGAAGCTGATTCTCGCTGTTAATTAAACTCGTTATTTAATTCCACGGCTTGTTGCTGCTCTCCTTCTGCCACAGCAGACATTTCCAAAAGTGTTGATTTTTCTGTTTTTTTGGCGACCTGAGAGATGAACCTCGCTGAGACCTTCACCTCTCTTTATTTTCAGATATCGTGTTATGGGCGCAGGTGAACTGCTCATGTGACAGCCTGTTTTGTTTGGCTGCTCATTAAGGAAAAAGAAGCAACTAAGGGTCTGGAGTCAAGTTAATTAAAATGAAGGCAAAAAGAAGTTAATTAGCAGCAAAAAAACTGGTCACTGATGAAGAAGATGGTTAGAATGAAAACCTGCAGCCACTGCGGCCCACCAGGCCCGGAGTTTGACCCGCGTGCCATAGCGCATTTGAAAAAACCGCCAGGAACTGTGGGAGACCCTCTGGCTTTAGAGGGCAGTACCCGGTGGTGATTGGCAGGTGGCCCCGCCTCTTGGGGAACCACCCACAAAACACACAGAACATAACCCAGCCAGCTTACATAGGCAGACACGATCAAAAACTAAGAGTAATACAAAAGTAACATTTACAGAAATAAAAGAATCCAAAATGAACACAACTGAGCTAAAACATGAACTTGAACTCCAGCTGGTTTAGATCAGAGACGTGGTGTAAACTGATTTGTGCTGAGAGTTTAGCCAAGCAAGATGGCGCGCATTTTTGCATAAACTCCTCCCCTTTGTCTTTTCGTGCAGCAAATTACGAAGCCTGGAATACCTGGATCTCTCGATGAACAACCTCACTCACATCCCGGTGGGGCTCCCTGCCAACATTGTCATCCTTCACCTCGGAAAGAATCGGATCAGCTCCGTGTCGGAGGCCGGGGTAAGTGGGATCCGGAACCTCGAGTACCTCCTGCTGCAGAACAACGTCCTGACGGCCGACTCCATCCACCACGAGGCCTTCGGCAAGCTGCGCAAACTGCACACGCTGCACATCTATAACAACCACCTGGAACACGTGCCCTCCAGCCTACCCCGCCGGGTCCGATCCCTCATGATGCTCAACAACCGCATCTCTGAGCTCAGGTTCAACGACCTGGTGACCACCTACTACCTGAACGAGCTCAACCTCAGCTACAACCGCCTGCGGAGCTCCGGGATTCATCGCCTGGCCTTCCGCAAGCTACGTCGCCTCGAGCACTTAGACTTGTCTGGCAACTTTCTCACCGTCGTGCCGCAGGGTCTGCCATCTGGGCTTAAGGTATGCGTACTGTGGCAGGGGGTCCTCACGCAAAAAAAAAAAATTAAAGCTTTACCAAAAACAAACCATCAGATTAGCCATAATTTTCACTTTTAATCTCAAAAGTAACAATGGCTGTCAGTGCCACGTAGGGCCTGGCACACTTAAACCCTTCTGCTGATCCCCTTCCAGGTGCTGCGTCTTCATGGAAACCGAATTGATAAGCTGGCTGAGGAGGCGCTGTCAGGACTTGGCAGTCTAACCGAGCTCTACCTGGGAGAAAACAGACTGCAGGGAGCGGGCATCACGCCAGGGAGCTGGAAAGAAGTGCCAGTGCTGCAGGTATGTGGGAGTAGCGGGGCTCAGCCGTGTGTTACCTTAGCAAACCCGCACTGTCTGTCTGTCTGTCCATCTGTGTGTGTGTGTGTGTGTGTGTGCGTGTGTGTCCTGCAGCAAAAACACAGGCCTCGATCACACGGGCATTCCGGGAAGAGCGGCTCAACTGCCAGGCAGAGGGCTGTTTTCTGCAGCTTGTCACACAACATTAGAAGTGTAATTGCTTGCAGATTTAATCCTCACTGCAGACTTGTGTGTGACCCACGTGGCACGCCTGGGAGAGCAGCACATCAGTGCGTTAACATCATAAATACTGTCTGTGTATCTACTGTATATCTATATCTGTGTGTATGTGTGTATATATACTGTATACAGATATATAAGCTATTATATATATATAAGATATTATATACACACACACACACATACTATATATATATTTTATGTTTATTTACTGTATACATATATATATATTATATACACACACACTATATATATATTACATATACACACACACACATACTATATATTTTATGTTTATATACTGTATACATATATTATATACACACACACTATATGTATATTATATATACACACACACACTATATATATATTATATATACACACACACACACACTATATATATATTTTTTTTGTTTATATATATATATATATATATATATATATATATATATATATATATATATATATATATGTATACAGTATATAAACAAAAAAATATATATATATAGTGTGTGTGTGTATATATAATATATATATAGTGTGTGTGTATATAATATATGTATACAGTATATAAACATAAATATATATATATATATATATATAGTATGTGTATATATATGTATGTATACAGTATATATATTATATACACACACACACTATATATATATTTTTTTTTGTTTATATACTGTATACATATATATATATATATATATATAAATAAAAAAAATATATATATAGTGTGTGTGTGTGTGTATATAATATATATATAGTGTGTGTGTATATAATATATGTATACAGTATATAAACATAAATATATATATATATATATATATATATAGTATGTGTATATATATGTATGTATACAGTATATATATTATATACACACACACACTATATATATATTATATATACACACACAAACTATATATATTTTTATGTTTATATACTGTATACATATATATATATTATATACAGACACACACACACTACTATATATACATACACACATTCTATATATATATATATGTATATACAGTACTGTGCAAAAGTTTTAGGCAAAAGTTTTAGGCAGGTGTGACAAAATGCTGTAAACAAAGAATGCTTTCAGAAATATAAATAATGATTGTTTATTGTTATCAATTTACGAAATGCAAAGTGAGCGAACAAAAGAGAAATCTAAATCAAATCAATATTTGGTGTTCCTACCTTTTGCCTTCAAACCAGCATCAATTCTTATCGGTCCACTTGCACAAAGTCAGGGATTTTATAGGATTCTAGTCAGGTGTCTGATCAACCAATTCTACCAAACAGGTGCTGATGATCATCAATGTCACACGGAGGTTGAAACACAGTCATTAACTGAAACAGAAACAGCTTCAAACTGGGTGAGGAACAGCCAAACTCTGCTACCAAGGTGAGGTTGTGAAGACAGTTTCATGTCATGGCGAGATTGAGCACAGCAACAAGACACAAGGTAGTTCTACTGCATCAGCAAGGTCTCTCCCAGACAAAGATCTCAAAGCAGACTGGGGTTTCAAGATGTGCTGTTCAAGCTCTTTTGAAGAAGCACAAAGAAACGGGCAACATTAAGGATCGTAGACGCAGTGGTCGGCCAAGGAAACTTAGTGCAGCAGATGAAAGACACATCAAGCTTATTACCCTTCGAAATCGGAAGATGTCCAGCAGTGCCATCAGCTCACAACTGGCAGAAACCAGTGGGACCCAGGTACACCCATCTACTGTCCGGAGAAGTCTGGCCAGAAGTGGTCTTCATGGAAGAGTTGCAGCCAAAAAGCCATACCTCCGACGTGGAAACAAGGCCAAGCGACTCAAGTATGCACAAAAACATAGGAACTGGGGTGCAGAAAAATGGCAGAAGGTGCTCTGGACTGATGAGTCAAAATCTGAAATATTTGGCTGTAGCAGAAGGCAGTTTGTTCGTCAAAGGCCTGAAGAGCGGTACAATAATGAGTGTCGTTTGGGGCTGCATTTCTGCAAATGGAGTTGGAGATTTGGTCAGGATTAATGGTGTTCTCAATGCTGAGAAATACAGGCAGATACTTATCCATCATGCAATACCATCAGGGAGGTGTAGGATTGGCCCCAAATTTAGTCTGCAGCAGGACAACGACCCCAAACACACAGCCAAAGTCATTAAGAACTATCTTTAGTGTAAAGAAGAACAAGAAGTCCTGGAAGTGATGGTATGGCCCTCACAGAGCCTTGATCTCAACATCATCGAGTGTGTCTGGGCTTACATGAAGAGACAGAAGGATGTGAGGAAGCCTACATCCACAGAAGATCTGGGGTTAGTTCTCCAAGATGTTTGGAACAACCTACCAGCCGAGTTCCTTCAAAAACTGTGTGCAGGTGTACCTAGAAGAATTGATGCTGTTTTGAAGGCACACCAAATACTGATTTGATTTAGATTTCTCTTTTGTTCATTCACTGCATTTTGTTGATTGATGAAAATAAATGATTAACACGTCCATTTCTGAAAGCATTCTTTGTTTACAGCAATTTTTCCTCACACCTGCCTAACACTTTTGCACAGTACTGTACATATATATATATATACAGCATATATGTGTATGTATATGTACCTATAAGCATTAATATTGTCACATGTACAGAGTCCTCTGAAATTCTTCCTGGTGTGCCAGCTAAAGCCGATGTCACATTTGACAACTTCCGCTCGTTGGGTATGCCACACCTGCCCCACCATGGTTGCCGAGTTCATCGCCGGACCAATTAAAGGAGTGTTTGACCAGCCGGTTGGTGGGTTTGTCGACTCCAGTTTACCAGTTGCTGTGGTTTATAATCGAAGTGGGTGGCTATAGGTTGCAAGTGGGTCACAAGACGATCACAAATGGGGGAATTGCAACGGTCGCACTCGAATCACCACTGGGTACCCTGGGTGGTCGTGAAAAAAAATGGGAAAAGGAGTGACGAGACCTATAAAGATGGAGAGACACTGATCTGAACTTACATGACTGAAAATCGTTGGGCGTGTCACATTTAGCCCCGCCCATTTTTCTGACAGCCAATAGCGTGCCACTGCTGTATGACGTTTAACAGGAGTGGTGTGCTCATCCGCAGCCTCAGGCCTTTTTCGTTTTCATTTTCTTTTCTTTTTTTCCATTCTGTTGCGCTACGTGAAACACGAGACATCAGACAGACGAGCTTCTCTTGTGTTTCAGTCAGTTGGTCATTTTCCAACCCACTATATCCTAACACAGGGTCACAGGGGTCTGCTGGAGCCAATCCCAGCCAGCACAAGGTGCAAGGCAGGAACAAACCCTGGGCAGGGCGCCAGCCCACTGCTGGGCAAACACACACACACACACACCAAGCACAATTTCAGATCACCAGTCCACCTAACCTGCATGTCTTCAGACTGTGGGAGGAAACCCACGCAGACACGGGGAGAACATGCAAACTCCATGCAGGGAGGACCCGGGAAGCGAACCTCAGGTCATCTCTTGTGCTTCTGAATTCCAAAACATCTGCCTTCCTCGTTTCTCGCCTCTTCATCGGTCGTCGGCCCACACACCGAGCCGTCCGCACGACTAAAGACAACATCGCACAGTTTGAGGCGGCAAGTCGTGGACCAGTTGGTCCCAGTCATTGGGTATGTCACATTAGGCGACTGAACTTGACGTGACTATGCCACCTCCACCGCGGACCACCTCCACCTCACTAAGATTATGTAAATGAAGACTACAACTGGAAATTTCAGGAAAATGTGAGTCAAAAACAATCTTTGAAAATACGGAGCTGGATTTGAGATACAAGAAACCTAAATCAGCTTACCTGACGTACCCCTCAACGCTTCTTCTGATGAACCCTATGAGCCAGCAGAATGAGAGAAAGTCCTGAGTGTCCACACAGGGCGGTCCTGGAACCATAAAGCAACAGATAAAATGGGCCAACCTGTGGATCAATTCAGAGTGAAACAGACTGGTGGGAATGCTACAGTACCTTCTACCAGATGGCAGTGGGACAGCGAGACCCTGGCGGGGGAGGGGGGGTGTTTGGAGGTAGCGGTCTGTCACAATGCCATAGACTTTGTGGTTAGGACCCTTCATGAAGATGGAGGGCAGGGAGCTCCTAATGATGTGTCCCGCTGTGTGTGTACCACCCATTAGCAGACCTTAGGGTCCAAGACACCGCAGCTCTCAAAGCAGACGCTCTTGGTGATGCCCCCTGTAGAATGTGGTGAGAATGGAGGGGGGCTACACTTGTCCACCTCAGACCTTCCTGAAAGAAGTGGAGAGACCCTGCTGCACCTTCTTGGCTACGCAGGTGGAGTTAATTGACCAAGTAAGGTCCACTGCCAGGTGGTCTTCACCACATCCAGCGCCAGAGCCATCAGCGTGCAGTGGGGTGTGGACAGCGTGGGGGCTTCTCGAGTCAACACTCACCTCCTTCATCTTGTCCATCGCCAATGAGACCCCCACCAGCAGACTTGACGACGAGCTGAGTGCAGTCGTGGGCCAAAGGTTCACCTTGCAGCAGACGACAGCACAGCTGGGACGCCTTGGGGACAACTCTGTGAATGTCCTGGAGTGGCCCGAAGCGAACGTCACTGGAGAGACCCCCCAGATTGTCTCCCCCACCCCCCCCCAACCTGACGGGACGTGAGAGGACCTGCAGAGAAGAAATCCTCAGGTCCAGGTGTGTGTGAAGCTCATCACAACGCAGCCAAGAAGACTCCATGCCTAAGGGGGCTTCAATGGAGGGCCGGGTGAAGGATCTGAAAACTCTTCAAAAAGTTTCTAAACCCTCTTGGATTTTTCATTTGGGGGTAAAAAAAGAAAATTGAAGTGAAATGATTTTAGCAGAAGGCCACAAAATGTGTAAAAAAATGGAGGGGTCTGAGGGTCTTCTGAAGGTGCCATAGAGGACAGATGTTGTGTCTGGAGTGCACACACATACACACACACACACACTCACTCCTGCTCACTCTTTTTGTTTTTACCTCCCCCAGCTGCTGGACCTCTCTGGTAATCAGCTGACCCAGGTGCCCCCCAATCTCCCAGAATCCCTGGAGTACCTGCACATACGGGACAACCTGATCAGCAGCATCCCAGCTGAAGCATTCGCCGCGACTCCCAATCTCCGCGGACTCTTCATGAGGTAGGTGGGCCGCCGCTCCTCCGTGGTTGGAAGTGTTAGCCCCCAAATAAAGACAAGCCCCCCCCCCCCTTCGTGCTCCGTCCTTCTCCACAGACAGGTTCTCTTTGAGCTCAGCCGGGTGACGGTCAGGTGTTTTTTTTTGGGGGTCCCCTCGCTTGTCACCGAGGACCACCTCCTCTCACAGCTGTCCAGCCCTGGGTGTCCTTACAGCTCGAGTTCAACTGCGCTTCTGACATTGGACTGTGAACTTGTTAGGGTCACGTTGTTTGTCGTGGGGTGTGCGTATATAGCGCCTTTTCACAGTGGTCCTCAGCCCGAGGGGCATCCAGCTGGGCACAGGCTGCAGGGGCAGTAGAGGAGATTAAAGGACTGGGACTTCATATAGCGCCTTTAGCTGACCCCCGTCTGATCTCCTGTTGTTTTTGTGGTTCCACAATGTGGCAGGTGAAGGAGCTCAGGGGCACACTGGGGGGTCACCCTGTCATTCTGGCTGGACCCCCTTTACAGTTGTTTCACTCTTCCCACCTTATGAGCGGTGGCCGCAGCAATCACTTGTCACTCGTGGCACTGAATGGGCAGATCCTGTGACTCTATATAGCGCCTTTGACCCCGGCGGAGCTCCATCACGCATACAGTGCCACTGGCTTTCACAATGTGACAAGTGAAGCAGCCGACTCAGGGTCACCTTACTGTGTGACCCCGTGATGTTTAGATAGCATCTTTCAGGCCGGACCCCCATTTTTAACACTTTTATGAGCAGTGGCTGGTGCAATCATGCATAGTACTGAATGGCAGATCCTGTGACTTTATATAGCGCCCCCCCGGCTATTTACAGGTAAAGCACAATTGTTTGCTTGTCTCTTTAAAATGACTCCGTTGTGACGCTGAATTAGTGATCATGTGACTTTATATAGTGCCTTTATTTGACCCCATTGTGTCCTCGTTATACATACAGTGCCACTGTTCTTATATTTCCATAATGTAGCAGGTGAAGCAGGTAACTCAGGGGCACACTGGGGGGCAGCACATGTGCAACCCTGTGAATTTTTTATAGTGTCTTTCTGGCTGGACCCCCTTTACAGTTGTTTCACTCTTTTGAGCGGTGGCCGCAGCAGTCACTCGTCACTCGTGGCACTGAATGGCAGATTCTGTGACTCTATATAGCGCCTTTGGCCCCAGTGGAGCTCCATCACACATACAGTGCCATTGGTTTCCACATTGTGATGGGTGAAGCAACCGACTCAGGGTGAGTGAAGCGAGTGGGGGGGGGGGGCAGAGCCCCCTAGAATATAAATATATGTATATATATTGTGCCCACAAGGGTGCGCCACCGAGCCCCAAACCTCAGACACAATGTCTGTCACCCAACACAATTCCATAATCAAATAAAAGGTTTTTTAACCCAAACACTTTCAGGCCGGACCCCCATTTTGGTGCCTGATGCAGCGACTCTCAATTTCAAGCACAGACGTGGTAACTGAATGGGTGGTCCTGTGACTTTATATAGCACCTTTTTACGCTGACCCCCACCTCTGCCCACACATTCCAGGCTCGTTACAAGTACAGCACAATTGTGTGACCCCCCATCACAGTCCTGTCACTTTTCTATACTCAGTAGCGCCTTTAGCAGACCCCCTTCTGAGTTGTGTTGTTTTCAAAGTTCCCCAATGTGACAGATGAGATAATAAATAATAATAATAATAATAATAATAACACATTTTATGTATATAGCGCCTTTCCCAAGTTCTGGGCGTTTAGTGTCTCAGAGTCACACTGGGGGTCAGCAGCGTAGCTTACACGTGTGATTTTTTTTATAGCGCCTTTCCAGCTGGGCCCCCCCCCCCCATTTTTATTTTTGTCCCATTAGAGGTCCATTGCAGCTCTTTCACTGTCCCCACATTATGAGCAGCAGCAGGTGCAGTCACTTGTCACTCGTCTGGGGACTTCATATAGCGCCTTTAGCTGGCCCTGTTCTGAGCGCGTCACACCCACACGACTGTTGTTTTCATATTTCTACAATGTGATCCTCAGACTTTATATGGCGCCTTTGACCCCGTTTGGAGCTCCACTGCACATACAGTTGCGTTGTTTTCATATTTCTGCAGTGTGTCAGGTGACTCAGGGTCTCACTGGGGGTCAGCAGTGTAGTGAACCTGTGATTTTTATATAGCGTCTTTCAGGGGCCGAGTATTTCTACATTACGAGCAGTGACCGGTGCAGCGACTCAGTTGTGGTCCTGTCAGTTCATATAGCGCCTTGTAGACCTCACCCCGGCTCTATAAAGAGCTTCATTCTGCCGTGGGGCCTTTTAGGTCCCAGTCCAGCTCTCTCCATGAATGACGCCAGATGAAGGGACTTCAGGACCGCCCCGGGAGTCTGTGCCGCCTGCCAGCCCCAAGGTGGTCACTTCGGCTTTAACATTCTCTCTCTGCCATTTCTGGTCCACAGGTCCAACAAACTGGTGACACTGGGCATATCAGACAAGGCCTTTAGAAACCTGAAGCATCTGCAAGTGGTGGACATGACTGGAAACCCGGAGGCCATCAGCATTCATCTGCCAGCCTTACAGCACACGGCTACGGAGCCCACCGGGGAGGCCACGGACAGCTTCACTCACGAAGACGCTTCACGTTTAGAAACCAACGAAACCATCTGAGCGGCGGACGACGACCCACCGAGAGATTGAAGGAGAAGTCGGAAAAGAAACAAACGCGACCAACACACCAGGCGCAGGAGAAAGAGAGGAAGAAGAGGAAGAAGAGGAAGACCCCGCTGTGCATTTTATGTTTTCTTGTTCATTTTTCTCCCTTGAAGGCACTCGATGTGAAATGTGGCGCAAGCCGCTGTGCCCACTGCACTCTTCTGTCTCTGTCTGCAGTTGGGGGGTGGGGGCTGGCAGCAGGTGATGCCTACCTCCACCCCCCCCCCACCCCGGGTTCAAAGTGACTTGACAAGCTCGATGGTCCACATGCCAGCTGAAGAGATGTGAAGGAAGTGTGCCCCCACCCCGAGGCACGAGACCACAAAGCGCAAGGCTGCACATGGTGCCAACCATATGATTTTTCAAGTCACTTTGGATCAAAGGGTCAGCTAAAATAAATTAATGCCAGTTCAAAAACGCTGCCAGCCTCTTTAATAAACGCATTGCATTCAGGGGGGCTGTAAGTGGGTGTTGGGAATGGAGGAAGCATGGAGGTCTTCAACAGACCCTCAAACGAGACATCAACCAAGCCAGCACACAGACTCCACATGCAGGCTTCGGCCTAAATAACCTTTAAAGTTCAAAGCATACAATTAAATGAAATGTACTTGGGGGAGCCCGTCACCCCAGGAGGTGGTCTCCCTTTGTCTTTCCATTGTACTGGAATCCCTACTGGGAAAGGGAAAGTATCCAGCCTGGGCAAGATGCTCGTCCACCATAACTGGGGCCTCCAGGCCAGGTAATGCGGCGTTACTCAGCCCAGCCGGGATGCCAGCCGTGCCATGAGCTCCTTTACCCTGTAACTCCAAGACACAATTCATCCAGAAATCAGAAGCTGGGCAGCCCAGAAGAGGCTCACCCAAGCCAGCCAGTCCCCCAAACAGCTGCTTGTCGGTTTTGGCCGAGGCAGGTCTATAAATGGGGAGTGGCGATCTCTTGCACCCCTGGGTCTTTACAATTTCCATCTTAATAAAAAGGATAACTTTCTGTGTGTCTGTCCAACCGATACGTCTCCACCATTCCAAAAGAAGGCCCACCACAAGCATTATCACTGCTTTTCTGAATCTCACAACAAATGGCATATCACAGAGCCATGTGCATTGTATGTCATTCCAACAGTTGGCACACATCACAAACATTTGTAGTAATAGAGCCTTGCAATTTTCATTCTAACAGATGGCGCATCACAACACTGCGTTTACGAATCCCATACCAAATGGCATATAACAGACATATGCATTGCATTTGTCATTCTAACAGATGGCGCATCACAAAGACTTGTAGTAATAGAGCCTTGCATTTGTCATTCCAACAGATGGTGCATCACAATTAACATTGCTTTTACAAATCCCCTATCAAATGGCATATAACAGAGACATATGCATTACATTTGCCATTCCAACAGAGGGCGCATCACAAAGATTCGTAGTAATATAGCTTTGCATTTGTCATTCCAACAGATGGCGCATCACAATTAACATTGCTTTTTACGAATCCCCTATCAAATGGCATATAACAGAGACATATGCATTGCATTTGTCTTTCCAACAGAGGGCACATCACAAAGATTCGTAGTAATAGAGCCTTGCATTTGTCATTCCAACAGATGGTGCGTCACAAACATTAACACTGCTTTTACAAATCCCCTACCAAATGGCATATAACAGAGACAGGTGCATTGCATTTTCCATTCCAAGAGAGGGCGCATCACAAAGATTCATAGTAATAGAGCCTTGCATTTGTCATTCCAACAGATGGTGCGTCACAAACATTAACACTGCTTTTACAAATCCCCTACCAAATGGCATATAACAGAGACAGGTGCATTGCATTTTCCATTCCAACAGAGGGCGCATCACAAAGATTCGTAGTAATAGAGCCTTGCATTTGTCATTCCAACAGATGGTGCGTCACAAACATTAACACTGCTTTTACAAATCCCCTACCAAATGGCATATAACAGAGACAGGTGCATTGCATTTTCCATTCCAACAGAGGGCACATCACAAAGATTCATAGTAATAGAGCCTTGCATATGTCATTCTAACAGATGGCACATCACAAACATTAATGCTGCTTTTACAAATCCCTTATCACATGGCATATAACAGGGACCTAAGCATGGCATGGCACACTGCACACATTAACGCTGAGGTCTACGTTCATGATTTAGATTTCAAATTGTCTCAGACGGGTGGCACTGCTAGTTTGCAGTAATCCTCACACCAACAGTCATTTTGAAATCATTTGCTGCAGAGTTTCCAAGGACTGTGTGATAAGAATGTTGTCTCTAATGAGGTTTTCCAAAAGCATATTAAAACAATGCTTAAAAGTGGGGAGAATGCCTGGCGCTGTGCCATCCATTAGTGGTGTGCCACTCTTAGCGAGCCCCCAGACCCACCACAAGAAGAGCTGGTGAGGGGATCCGTTCAGCTCTGCTGTCCTTCCGCTATTAACTACAACAGCACTTGGACCCCAGGATGGCCCCCAGCTGGTCTGGTTTTGTTACTTCTTGTGGGCTTCTACCCACTGTGCCATAGGAACAGTTGGCACTTCGATTCCCTATGCCCTACAACAGACTGGCATCCTGCTCACTCGGTTGTGGTCCCCTCCATCTCCGCCGCCATGTTAACCGATTTTTCACAAAGCGAGCTAACAAAAATAAGTCGGGTCCACATGTGCGGCAGCTGAAGAGCAGATGTTGGCACTCATTGATAGGAGGAGCGCCATCTGGCCTGTCACTTCCAGGTGTGGCGTCATAAATACGAACAGTTAAAGGCGACGTCACCAGACAGATTGCCGCCTTCAAAGCACATAAAGATGTGCCCGCGCTGCTCGTGACGGCGCCTTGTTATGATCACCGCGCTCTGCTCTGCCAAGCGGCACCCCCCCCCCCCCATTACCCCTCCATGTTAAATTGGTTTCATCAACGTCGAGAATGCTTGCAATGCCGTGCCACCACAACAAAGCTACCCATCTGGACCTGGTTGAGTGGCACAAACTGAACCACCTGCAGCTCAACATCAATAAGTCGAAAGGAGATAATCTTAGGCTTTAGGAGGGTGTGCCAACCGGGTGAAGACGTGGAGGTGGGGAGGACATACAAGCACCACGGGGTACGTCGGCACAATAGGCTTGAGTGGAGCACCAACACCGAAGCCATCTGCGCACAAGAAGGGGCAGAGGGGGTCTTCACTTCTTAACGAGGCTGAGGTGGTTTGGTGGGCACAGCTCACTCCTACACGTTTTCTACGAGCCTGTGTGCGTGTGACGAGGAAATGGCATTAGGGCACCTGCTGCCAACTGGTTTAAAAGGGCTGATTCAATCATGGCAGTCGGACTGAACTCACTGGCAGAATGAAGGGGTCACTCGGCAAATAACCTGGACACTGACTGGCACCGCAGTGTGAGGAGACCCTCCGATAACGACTGCGTCACTCCACGGGGGCGGGGCGGGGGGCGTGGCTACGCTCAGCCAAGGTGGTCTCACTCCCGGGGTGCTGAATGGTACCGAGCCGCTCTAGCGGCAAGTGGCAAAATGCTGCGCCAGCGACGGACACCCGGCCCTGTGCCACTGTAACTGAACAGCGTGTGCGGGTCGAAGCGCCTGGCGGTCCTCGGAATGAAACTGAATTACAGAAGACTCCCGTTAGCTCTGCCAGGGGACCTTTAATGTCTGCTGCTCGAACCCTGCAGCTTCCTGCACGCCTATCTATTAGAAGAATTCTTTGCATTTATGTTGCGCTTTTTCTCACTACTCAGCAATTGCAGGTTAAGGGCCCAACCGAGCAGAGTCCGCATTGGCATTTACGGGATTCGAATCGGCAACCAGCGCAGATCCCTAACCTCAGAGCCGCCACCACTCCGCCGTTATATAGTGCGCTTCACATCTATCTTGTATATCTCTGTAGTGCCATTCACATCTATATAGTGCCTTTCACGTCTGTCTATCTATAGATCAGTTATATAGCGAATTTCACATCTATCTGCCTCCTTTAACATTGCACCGTAACTCTTTATCTCCTTATCTATCATTTAATAAACTACAAGTCTGCCTACTTTATTTATCGTAACTCTACCATGAAGAAAGAAAAGATAAAACTCCTGAAAGGACACCCTTCGCTTCTTGTCACATCGGTTGACACTCCCAGTAACAGTCCCGCTGTCTCCGCTCTTTTTATTCTTTTGTTCCGTTTGCCGCGGTACATAAAACAGGAGACATCGAGACAGCGCCGCTGCATTCTATGCATTGTACTTCTGGAAGAGCGTCAGCTCACACACACACACACACACACACACACTTAGCGCGTTTACAACTAAACACAACACTCACACCTGTGACATCTCATCAAAGAGAGTCACGGGCCGCGTCACCTCACACGACCGGCATTACAGAGATGCGCGCTGGACCAGCGGCACGGGGCCTTCGGGGTGCGCATGTGGAGCCGACAGTTTAATCAGAAACGGCCTGTGAAACGAGGCAGACACACAGGGGGGGGGGGTCTCCATCTTAGAAGGGGAAATCTGTGATGGGCGCACAAATGTTTATCATTTTTCTTTGTACAAAGAACCACAGACACACGAAATGTTAGGCTCAAATTACTGCACATGCTACTGGCACAACACGAGAGCAACAAAGAAATGTGTGACAATGAGCACCGGTTCACACATTAGACAGGCACTATATAACTGATATATAGAAATGAAAGGCACTATATAATAGATATATAGATATGAAAAGCACGATATAATAAATAGATATGAAAGGCACTATATAATAAAAATATATGAAAGGCACTATATAATAGATAAATAGATATTAAAAGCACTATATAATAAATAGCTATGAAATGCACTATATAATAGATATATAGATATGAAAAGCACTATATAATAAATAGATATGAAAGGCACTATATAATAGATTTATAGATATGAAAGTCACTATATAATAGATATATAGATATGAAAGGCACTATATAACTGATAGGTAGATATGAAAGGCACTATATAATAGATGTATAGATATGAAAAGCACGATATAATAGATATGAAAGGCACTATATAATAAAAATATATGAAAGGCACTATATAATAGATATTAAAAGCACTATATAATAGATATACAGATATGAAAGCACTATATAATAAACAGATATGAAAGGCACTATATAACAAATAGATAGGAAAGGCACTATATAATAGATATATAGCTATGAAAGGCACTATATAATAAATAGCTATGAAAGGCACTATATAATAGATATACAGATATGAAAAGCACTATATAATAAACAGATATGAAAGGCACTATATAACAAATAGATATGAAAGGCACTATATAATAGATATATAGATATGAAAGGCACTATATAATAGATATGAAAGGCACTATATAATAGATATGAAAGTCACTATATAATAGATGTAAAAGGCACTATATAAGATAGATATACAGACAGATGTACAAGGCACTATATAACTGATATATAGATAGACGTGAAAGGCACTATATAAGACATTTTATTAATCCAATGGGAAAAAGGAGACGCATACAGAAAGGAGAAACACATAAAAGAAAGATCCCGCGACTCACAGAACGAATCAATCAATCAATAAGTAACTAAATAAGAGTAGTAAGTGCATATTATGCAGATATTTCAAAATTAACCTAAAGAGTACATTGGGGGGAGCACCGACTCGCCAGGGTGCAGTGGACACATAAGACCCCAGAGGTGGTGGAATGAACCTGCGGCCCTCCTGGAGGGCATTTTTCACGATGGCACCCTCTTTGCCCCAACAGTGTCCAGTGTGTCCGGGGGTCCCCCCGGTGATCGCGCAGACTTTCCCAGAAGGCCACAGTGTAGAAGAACAGAAGGATGGATACGAAAGGCGCTATATAAATGACAGACGGATGGCTGGAATGTCTTTGTGCACAGGGGGACGTGTGCCTTTGTACAGAAGCTCCTCAATACACAGACAGACACCACACACCAGACAGTGGTGCTGCGTCACAGAGAGGATGTGCAGCGTTGCTCAGTTTGTCTTCATTCTCTCCTCCTCTATGACCTCCATGGCAGTCCACAGTGAGTCCCAAAACTCACCTGCCCTTTTTAATGAGCCTGTTGATTCGGTGGTCCTCTCTTGAAGTGACGTCACCAGCCCAGCCCACCACACTGGCCGTCACGGAGCTGCAGGAGATGTGAAGGAGGTCGATTCTGCTCTGGCCTTTCTTCTCGACCAGTCCAACACGTCACTGATGTGGACCCCCAAAGACTTGTAGGAGTGGACCACCACCACCACCGGGTGTCGAGGCTCTTTGGATGGTGAAAGTCAATAAGCAGCTCCTGGTTTTGCTTTCTACATTAATGACTGAAGTCCCTCACTGCCGTGGATTACGAGCGCCCACAGCGGGGGTCTCTCAGCGTGTGAGCTGCCGATTCACTGCAGTGGGCCCTTAGCGCCCCTCCTGTGTTAATAAAAAACAGTAAACCGTGGGCTCAAAGTATTCAAATCCCTTTTGAGTTTTTAATACATTTGCAGTCCTTTCTGAAGACGTCTTCACTTTGTCCTTATGGGTTACTGAGTGTGGATTGATAAGCAAAAATGTCAAAGGTGTGCGGACAGCGAGGGGGTCCGCAGCTTGGTCAACATTCACGGCACGTGTCCCGAGGCGTCACTCGAGTGTCATGTTTTCTGTGTCCCCTTGGCTGTTTTTTACTCAGCTATTCTTACAACTTGTCTTGAAGACCCCCATTTATCAAGAGTCGGGTCAAGTCGGGGGGCACGCACCGGTACAGCACATGACGAAACGGCTCAGGATCCTGGTTAGCAGCCCCCCAGGCAGACATGCGGCCCAGTGCCCCCAAATCTATCTGCCACAGCCAGGTGTTACGTGGGCATCTCCTTGGCCTGGTCCTCAGCAATGAGCCGGATCACCCTCGGGTAATGGCACCTCATGGCCGTGAGCAACACAAAGTCACACCAGTGGTACCAGAAGACCCTCTGAAGAAACACCAAAGGGGTCCGGTCTCAGTCTCAGGTCACTGGATAGCGTCCATGTCTCACAAACAGGGGGCACCAGGACTCTAAAGGCTTGGACCTTCATTCTTTTGCAGATATCAAGAGCGCCACACACCCCTTAATGGTGACCTCATGAGCCCCCCATACTCTCCCAGTCTGTCTACTGACTTCACAGGGATAGTCACATGAATGTCACCGCCGAGGTAACGAGGTCAACACTCTCTCCGCAGACAGACACGCTGCTGATGGCCGTGCCCAAGAGGTCATTAAGGTCATTAGGACCCTCGCAAGCCCAGACACCCAGACCCCTCGTTCAGCCTCTCGAGACCCCCGATAAGAGCCTTCATTGAAGATCACAGTATCATCAGTAAAGTTAAGATCAGTGATCCTCTCTTCACCAAGAGACGCCCCCCCCCCCAGCCGCTGGACCCCACGACCCTGCCCAACACCCAGTCCATGCCAGCCTTGAATAGAGTAGGAGCAGAAGAGACCCCCGACGGACCCCAGAATCAACTGGAGGGTCTGCCTCCACTTATCTGTCTGCTCGGCTTTCTTCCTCCCCGGGCCACAACAGCAAAGCCACAGCAGCCGTCACCTTCATCACATGGAAGAGTTTATTTAAATGACAAACGTGAGGATGGTGTGACCTGAAGCACAGCAGCAACTGAAAAACCCACAGAGCCACCTCGGGCTTTCAAAGCACCCCAAACACGTCGACACCCGTAAAACTCAACTCAGGCACTTGGAAGAACTCAACAACATCAGAAGTCCACCTGTGAAGGTAAAACGAGACCAGAAGAGAAGAGACAAGACGAGGCCGAGCAAACCGCCATTACAGAGTACACAGTGGGGGGGGGGGGGGGGGATACAAAGAGATTAGGGGGGCTCCTCTCACTTAAAAATGAGTGCAAGCAAATCATTTACTCAATTGGGAGCTTCCAACGCAGTAAACTTTATATCTTTAAAGAATGTCTTATTATATGCATCATTAACCAAAAATGAATACATTATTAACAATAAAAGTTCTCATCCTGTATTGCAATAGATTTTCTTTATACATTAAAAGTTTTCAAGTGAGCAAATAACCATTAAAAGTTTATAATCACTGATTGCCTTGGCAAGAAGACCAGAATACGCGCTCAAAAAAAAACAAAATGTCGTAAATCGCAAATCAGCTGCACGACTTGTGCTGGCTTTAAAACAAAAAAAAAATCAAATATAACAGTCAAAAGATGTGGCAAAGAGGTGACAAAGTGACGCACATTCATGTCACCTCTCCTTTAGTGTTGTAGCGCAATTCTCAACTGATGTTCACTAATCATTTAGAGACAAAGCGACGAAGTTAACTGAAAGGTAAAGAGCCTTAGTGAGGGAGACACAGCCTGACGAGAGGAGAACCACAAAACAACAGAAACTGCTGGTAATAGACTACATCACCCAGAATTCCAGGGCACCTCTGGCAGGAAAAAAAACTACATTACCCAGAATTCCAGGACACCTGTTAGCTCTGGTAAGACTACATTACCAGGAATTCCAGGGCACATCTGGCAGGAAAAAAAAACATTACCCAGAATTCCAGAGCATCTGTTAGCTCTGGTAGTAGACTACATTACCAGGAACTCCAGGGCACCCCTGGCAGGAACAAAAAAAACTACATTACCCAGAATTCCAGGGCACCTGTTAGCTCTGGTAAGACTACATTACCAGGAATTCCAGGGCACATCTGGAAGGAAAAAAAAACATTACCCAGAATTCCAGAGCATCTGTTAGCTCTGGTAGTAGACTACATTACCAGGAACTCCAGGGCACCCCTGGCAGGAACAAAAAAAACTACATTACCCAGAATTCCAGAGCATCTGTTAGCTCTGGTAGTAGACTACATTACCAGGAATTCCAGGGCACATCTGGCAGGAAAAAAAAACTACATTACCCAGAATTCCAGGGCACCTGTTAGCTCTGTTAGTAGACTACATCACCCAGAATTCCTGGGCACCTTCTAGAATCAAATGCATTCATTGGTGTCAGGTTCTGAAGTAGGAGCAGCGGCTTCATCTCTGGTTTCACAGTCAGTTGTACTTTCTGTGGGGTCTACAAATCTTCATGTGTGCCCACACATCTTCTTAAACATTCTGTCACCCAGCATTCAGCAGTCACATGTCAAGCTTCACCAGGATGGACCCTTAAATGTCCTCAGTGCCTTAGTTAGGCCTTTTTCTTTTGAAATTCTCCAACTAAAATAAGAAAAAAAGCAATTAGATTAGTCAGTCAGTCAGTCATTTTCTAACCTGCTTAATCCTGAACAAGGTCACGGGGGTCTGCTGGATCCCCCTTCACCCTTTGTCACTGTACTGCATTTTATGTTGACTTTTTGGGAAGTAGAAGTCTGGGAATTTATTGACGTGGACAAATGTGTTGGTCCCCTTACAGCTCATTAAAAAAGTCAAAAGTGATGAAATGAAAACCCGTGTACCTGCACGCCTTTGATTTGTCACTCAGTAAAGCAGAGAGGGTGTGACAGGAGATCAGGTGCTGATTATTC
Organism: Erpetoichthys calabaricus; assembly: GCF_900747795.2. NCBI lineage: Eukaryota > Metazoa > Chordata > Cladistia > Polypteriformes > Polypteridae > Erpetoichthys > Erpetoichthys calabaricus. The sequence continues at coordinate 6,626,182 of NC_041410.2, read as the reverse complement.
TACAAAGGTATCTTCTAAAATGATCTGGACACATTTGTTGGGAATCCCTAGGAAGAACTTGACTCGAGTGATTTCTTACAAACTTGCTTATTTCTTGTATTCATATCAAATGTCTCCCATTGTGCAGTCAGCCATTCAGGCAATTTAAATGGAGAAAAGTCGTCACTCTGTTGTTTGGTGTCACCGTGTGTCCCACACTGAACGTGGATTAGAGAAGGCAAAGGAGAGACTGGTCTGAGGGGATCAGAAAGAAAATGACAGACAAGAATGTTAAAGGCTAGAAGACCACCTCCAAGCAGCTCGATGTTCCTCTAACAAGAGTTATTACGATGCTGATGGTCCACACGACTGTAATCAACATCCTTGGCTGTGGACACAATAGGAATATCATCCCCAGAATAGGCAGAAGTATAATGAGAGCAGCAGATAAAAAGCCAAGGACAACTTCCAGAGAGATACGAGCTGAACTCCAACGTCGAGGTCCATCGGTGTCTCACTGCACCATCCAGTGGGCTCAATGGAAGAAAACCCAGGAGGAGTCCACATGAAAAAGCCAGACTGGTATTTGCTAAAGAAGCCACAATGCTTCTGGGAGAAGGTCCTCTGGACAGATGAGACACCGACTGGAGCTTCATGACGAGTCCCATCAGCTCGGTGTCCACAGATAAACACACAAAGTTTTCAAAGAAAAGAACAGCAGACCTACTGTGAGACATGGAGGAGACTCGGTTAGGTTTTGGTTCTGCTTGGCTGCGTTTGGCACGGGGTTGGGGGGCATTGAATTTGTACAGGGAACCATGAAATCTCAAAGCTATTAAGACATTCCAGAGTGAAAAGTCATGAAGCCCCATCTCAGTCAAAGGTCACGGACCCTCAAACAGGATAATCAGCCAAAACACACCAAGAATGGCCGAGAACAAAACATTGGACTATTCTGAAGGGGTCTTCTAGGAGCCCTGATTTGAATCCCATCGAGCATCTATGGAAAGACCTGAAACGTGCAGTTAGGAGAAGACCCCCCCCCCACTTCATAACTCACACACCTGGAGCAGCTGGCCAGGAGACCTGTGGACAGGCAAGAGACGTCTCATGGAGACCACCAGGAATTGCTTGTGTGCTGTGATTGCCTATAAATATTGTGCAGCCAAATATTAGGGTTAAGGGTCCCTTCATTTGTGTCCATGCCATTTGTGTTCTTATTTGAAATATTCGGTTGAATCAAAACTCTAAAGCAAAGTCTGATTTTTGTTGAATACGGAATAAACAACGATGGGTGCTGATGACTTTTGTCATTTCAGAGACACCTGTGAGTTCTTCTGTTTTTCATGGAGGGGTACCAACAAATGTGTCCTCATTTGCCAAGGTTACAATAAAAATTAAACACACTTGAAATATTTGGACCCCTCTTTAGCCACACGTTTTCTGAGCTCACCTCTTACAGCACACAGCTATGGAAAAAGAGTAAACGTTTAAGGTCATGTATGTCACGATGAAAGGGAGAACATGCCATTACCTCTTTCTTCACCATTTGACACCTGGCAAGGGCATCTTTGGCCGCTTCCTATTGGAAGATCAAAATTCAACAATCATGACGTACCCCAGACAAGAGGACTAAGTTAAGCCTCCATAATAAAGAGAAGCTCTTACTCGGTTTCCTTCTTTTGAAAAGCGACCGACAGAGTTTTCAAATCCATCAATAAACTTCTCCAGAATAATCTGATAGCCTGCAAAGAGAGCACGAAGTTAAACAGTGCGATGTAAAAGCAGTGCAATCAAAGTGTGAAATAAAAAATAAAGAACAAAAAAATATATACAGTAATCCCTCGCTGTATCGCGCTTCGACTTTCGCGGCTTCACTCTATCGCGGATTTTATATGTAAGCATATCTAAATATATAACGTGGATTTTTCGCTGCTTCACGGGTTTCTTCGGACATTGGGTCTTTTTACTTCTGGTACTTGCTTCCTCAGTTGGTTTACCCTGTTGATTTCATACAAGGGACGCTATTGGCGGATGGCTGAGAAGCTAACCAATCAGAGCACGCAGTTAAGTTGCTGTGTGCTGATTGGCTCAGCAACGGAGCTCCGAATTCGATTCCGCTGCATTAACCAGGAAGTCTCGTCTCGCTCATTCAGCATCAACGTGTTTTGCTGTGTAAAGAGTTAACTTTTGTGTTTCTCTTTGTGCGTAATCAAGCCCTTTATTATGGCTCCAAAACGATCTGCTCCTGCTACTGCTTCAGGGGCTGTGCCCAAGCGCCAACGGAAGATGCTAACGATTGCCGAAAAGGTAAAAGGTTTCGATATGTTGAAGGAAGGGAACTGCTACACCGCTGTAGGACGCCATTACGGCATCAATGAGTCCACGATTCTTTTTATTTAAAAAGGAGGAAAAGAATAGAAGATCTACGGACGCAGTGTCCTTAAACCAGGGCACAAAATGAGTTGTAAGTGGACGTAATAAGACGGTAGTCCAGATGGGACCTGCTTTAGAGATTTGGATTGAAGACTGCCAGAAGAAGAACAACGGCGGTGCTACACAGTCGCCTGAAGAGGCTCCTTTAGAAGAGCTGTAACGCTCTCCTTTGTTGTGCAGTAAAATTAAACTCATCGTTATCAGACAAGTCGTCGTGTCATTGTTGGTGAGTAACATAATTAATTTTCTACATACAGTACTTAGTACAAGCATGTACATTTAGTGTCACTGTACACACATTTTACTGTATACAAATTTTCTGGCATTGTATGTATTTATTGCTGGTGGCCTGTCTGTCGTAATGGCTGTAACATATGTGATATCGGAGACGCTCGATATCTTTAAAATAATATTTAGGTTTAACTGTATATAAACAGTGTGTTTACAGACATAATTTCAACGAATCTTACCTAATATCTAAGAGAATACAAAGGGTTTATGCTGTATAACTGTGCGGGAAATGTTTATAAGAGTGTGGGAGAGTTTATAAGGGCTTAAATATATAAAAATAACTATATGAACACATGGTTATTACTTCGCGGATTTTAACCTTTCGTGGGGGGTTCTGGAACGCAACCCCCGCGATCGAGGAGGGATCATTGTATATATATTGTCACACACGTGCGATTTGGAGGAAGCTGAGTGGACCAAGTGGAGGTAATTACCTGCCAGGCCAGGGGGGTGGCCAAAAATAGGAAAAGCTGATTCAGCAGCAACAACGCCACTACTGGTGTCGGCGCCAAGACTGACGTCACTTCCGGTTCCAGTTTGGGCTTTTCACCACTCAAGGAAGTTCAGTCTGTAACTCAATGCAGGCACACCATTGCCTATTTTCAAACCCTTTTCCAGCCAGGGACAATATACGGGTGGCTGCCCCAAACCTTTTTCATGTGTTGAGACCGATTCTTTTACAATATATATATGGTATATACTCATGTATTACGTCAGGTCTTAAAACCCGAAAAAAACGATCACAAAATCAGACCCCGACTTATACGCCTGTTCAAAAATACGATACTTAATTTATTTTTTTACATCTTCTTGCCTCCTCCAATCTCGCACCAGTTTCTCGGAGACATCGAATTTTGTTGCAGCAGCGCGGTTACCAATTTCTTTCATTACTTCAACGATGTTTAATTTAAAACCAGCTTCATATTTTCTTCTGATCGAACGCTCCATCATAGATAAGGGATGCTCTTACGATAAAGGTGTATGAGGGTGTGAGATACAAAACACACAAAACGGTGCAAATGTTGCTTCGGGTATCAGCGTGTAGTCATGTAAGCACAATACATAGAAAAGAAAAGGCCGTGTGCTCCGTGGTTACTCTTTCAGGTACAGAAGCGTATTAGGGCCACGGGGAAGAAAAAAAAAAAAAGAATATGTCGAGAATAAAGTCGAGGAGAGGAAGTCAGTTTAAGAAGCATGTACCAAGTAACACGGGGCAGGGAACACTTAACACAAAGCATTTAATGTGCTGCATTACTTATGATGGTGCTTGAGAAAATCTAGTAAATTAAACATTTAAAAATGACGTTTACGACGTTCTACTTCAATGACAAAATAAACTACAAGAATAAAGTCGACATAAACATCAAGATTAAAGTGGAAATGTCGAGAATAAAGTCAACATGTCGACTTTAATCTCAACATACACTTTTTTTCTGCTTCACTGTGTCCATATTTATTTTTTTGCTTCTCCGTGGCCCTAATACGATTCCGTACTCAGGAGGGCGACATCATATCATAATCTCTTGGACCAATAGCGTGAGTTTTCCGCATTCGACTTATACGACTGACATTATAAAATACCAGAAATTATACTGTAAAATCAAGTCTCGACTTATCTGCAGGAGAACTTAAACGCGAGTGTATACGGTATACAAAACGGCAGGTACTGTACCTTTGCAGACTTCCGGACTGGGCTTTTCAAGGAGATTCATTTGCCACTGGATATGCTGACAGAGGTCCCTGTGCTTCATAAGGAGGTCCCGAGGAGGTTCTCGGTGTTCACGCTTGTATTCTGAAATCTTAAAGGACAATTTGTACGTTCACACACGTTCAAAAGTATAGAATTCATATTCCTCTTCTCGTTATACTTGTGAACACGTCTCACTCTCCCTCGACATTCGTTCATCATATACAATATGCTCCTCTAAAGCTCAACTAGATACTACTACGCATAACTCCTTCAAGTCACTGGTCAGTCAGACCTGGACAGAATCAAAATCTAGGCAGACGTTTACTTCTTCTTTTTTTTTTTTTTTAATCATGGTTCTACAGTCCATACTAACCCCGACTTTCTCTGTTGTACTTTTTCCGGTTTTCTGTGGTGGCGATCTGCGCCATCACCACCTGATCTGGGCACCATGCAGTCCCTACATTGAAGGATTGAAGGTCAGAGGTCCACATGACCATCGTTGTCTAATTCCTCCACGTAAAGCCTGAAAACCATGAGAACTGATTTGGATCATCTATGTTAGGTAGAATGCCTGGTGGGGGCCGGGTGGTCTCGTGGCCTTGGAACCCCTGCAGATTTTGGTTTTTTTTTCTCCAGCTGTCTAGTTTTTTCTGTCCTCCCAGCCATCCAACTTTACTTTACTCTTTGTTAATCAGTATTGCCTAATCTTATTGTTATATTATTTCTTTTTTCTTTCTTCATCTTGTAAAACATTTTGAGCTCCATCATTTGTATGAAAATGTGCTCTAGAAATAAATGTTGTAGTTGCTGTTACTGTAAATAAACAACACATAAGGAGTAAAAGTATTAAACGTGAATTTAACAAGTGTGGAGAGAGTGTCTGAAAGGTGGAAGTCCAACTATGGAAAAGGACTTTGGAGTCACAAGAACTCTTCAGAATGAGTGTATAAAAACAATTTTACGTTTCATCGCGCTCTGAGCTGGGTATGGGCCAAAGGAGGAAACACTTTTTGTCAGGTCTCATCTAGAATACTGTGTGGCTTCTTTATCAGTAAATTATAAAAAACGATCAACAGAACTAGACAAAATCTAGAGACGAGTAGGAAGACTAACAATGTGGATTAGAACAGGCCATTCAGCGCAACGAAGCTCACCAGTCCAGTCCACTTAATTCTTCTACAATAACATCAAGTCAAGTTTTGAAAGTCCCTAAAGTCTTACTGTCTACCACGCTACTTGGTCACTCATTCCATTATTTACATGTTCTATAACTCTGTGGTGTGTTGTACCGGTAACATCACTTCAAGTGAGGCCCACTGAATTAACAAGCTGATTATGAAAGCAGGCTCAGTAAAGGGAAGCCCACTGGACCCGCTGGAGGTTGTAGTGGAGTACAGAATGAAGACACACAAGCATTGAGGACATTGAGCCAGTTAATTAATTAGCAGAAGTATGTAAAGAAGCGCTGGGGGCTCCTTCATACCTACAGCAATATGCCTTTAGCACCTTGCTATGACTACTCTTATCTTTGACTAATTCAGAACATTTTCTTTTTTGTAATTCCAGTGTCTGCTCAAAGGGGTTGTTTTTATTAAAATTAGGGGGCTTTTCCCCCCTGCTCGCTTCACTTGCCAACCCCTGGGCCTGCGCTACGTGCTACCTCTTTGTGGTTCTGTCACTCACGTATGGGGATGCGGATGTGCAATTTAAACAGATTGTTATTTTCATGGGAATTGTTACATATACATAATAGAACTATTTTACATTACAGCGAGTAATTAACCACAGTAAAAAATAGTAAAATGTAATAATTTAAAAGTAAATTATACTTCATGTTGCGTTAGGTGTATTCATTGCGTTATACGATTTTGTTCTGTTTGGTTTTAAAATTAACACACAAATACTTTTTAAACTTACACTTTTACTGTAACACTTCAGCAAAAACAATTTTTGAATTAAATTTTCATCAATATCACATTGAAATTTGATTCCGTGTTTGGGCTTTCATCGTGACGACGCAATGTATAACTGCCCATGATTTAATTTCGTTTCTTTCTCTCTCTTAAATAAAACGACTTTTTCGAATGTTTGGCTCTGAGATTTGTTAATTGTCTTTGCAAAAGCTATTCTAAATGGAAACTGTTAATGTTTTAATGTGAATGGCTTATCAAGATCTCCTTTGGTGTCTAATGTTATCCCCTGAAGATGTACTACATTACCTTTCTTGGATTCATCCTTCTTTCTACAGTAATTCGGTCGCTGGAAGACCAGACAGTGTTAACCGTTGTAGATATTCTTCGTGATATTGTAAGCTGATGTTTTCATCTTCCACACCATCACCACCAACTGTTTCAGCAGAGACTATTGATATGCATTTAACCAATTTTCTGTTTAACCGATCGACATTTTTGGTGTTAATTTGTTTGACTTCATCGTTTCTAGGTGCAAGGATTGCCTGTGTACTCATTTCTTCGGTTGATAACCCTTTATGATGACATTCTTCAATAAGATTTGGACATAATACATCTTCATTAATTGGGAACTTGAAAACGTTAACATTTATAAGAGCTGAGAGCGCAGGAACTGTGTCTGTGAAAAGCATTCACACGAATGAGAGGTGTGAGGACCAAGGTCTTGTTTTAAAATGGTTGAGAGGAGGGCGGGACTTGAAAAAATCTCTTCAAAAAAGTCTTGTGTCGGTGTAGGATTTTTTTTTATATAATAGAAAGATATTTCTATATTTAGCTTCTTAAAAAGCTAAATTTCCCCTTGGGATAAATTAATCACCTATGTACTTATGTGCATTCATACTTACTGTCTGATAATCTGTGTATTGTCAGACAGAGAGAGTAGGGGCACCTACATAAGTACAATAAGGGCAACAATAAGGGTGAGAGGGCGCCGTCAGTAAAACCTTCTCCTTTTTTGCTTCTATAACCAATGGATGGGATATCCAGAACATTGGTGCCAGAATGTTCTTTTGAAAAAAAGTGTAACTGAAGTATTTTATCCATCTATATTTTACTTTTGTAAGTTGATCAGAGTGTATATGAATATTCAACAAGTAAGCCATGACTTGCTGTTTGAACTGGCTATAAATATGAGGTGGCCCAGAGGCCAAAATTCCCTTACTCATTCATCAACGCTTCCAGACTCCGACTCCCTGGGTTAAGTGCAGGGCTCTCTTTTAACTCCGGACGAGGAGGAGCACTACCTGAGGGAAACTATACCTCTGGGAAACACTTCCAGGTCAGGCAGGACCCCAAAGGTCCTTGGGCAGTCAGTATCCAACAACTCCCCCTGGCGGCCCACACAGATCCCAGCATGGCAGACTAATGGGGCCACATCTGCCATGCTGCCCTGTGGGGCTCGCTAGATGGGAAGCTGACACCCAGTGGATAGGGGAACATTCTGCCCATTTCAGGAAGTCACCCACTGGACCCAAGCATCCTCCTTTCCACATGTCCTGGCATTGGCAGAGGAATATCACCGCTCCCCAGCTGACCTTCCTGTTCCATGGACACCTAGCTAGGAAAGTGAGCAGGATCCATCTCAACAGGGATGCTGGTTAGTCCATCACACTATCTATCTATCTATCTATCTATCTATCTATCTATCTATCTATCTATCTATCTATCTATCTATCTATCTATCTATCTATCTATCTATCTATCTATCTATCTATCTATCTATCATATAGTGCCTTTCATCTATCTATCTATCTATCTATCATATAGTGCCTTTCATCTATCTATCTATCAATCATATAGTGCCTTTCATCCATCTATCTATCAATCATACAGTGCCTTTCATCCATCTATCTATCAATCATACAGTGCCTTTCATCTATCTATCTATCTATCTATCTATCTATCTATCGCACAGTGCCTTTCATCTATCTATCTATCTATCATATAGTTCCTTTCATCTTTCTATCTATCTATCCATCATATAGTGCCTTTCATCTATCTATCTATCCATCATACAGTGCCTTTCATCTATCTATCCATCCATCATACAGTGCCTTTCATCTATCTATCTATCCATCATATAGTGCCTTTCATCTATCTATCCATCATACAGTGCCTTTCATCTATCTATCCATCATACAGTGCCTTTCATCTATCTATCTATCATATAGTGCCTTTCATCTATCTATCTATCATATAGTGCCTTTCTATCTATCTATCTATCTATCTATCTATCTATCTATCTATCTATCTATCTATCTATCTATCTATCTATCTATCTATCTATCTATCTATCTATCTATCTATCATATAGTGTCTTTCATCTTTCTATCTACCTACCAACCTACATGGGAAAGATAAGAAAGTACACATAATTTAAATAAGGAAAAGTGTGTGCCCTTCATAATTGTGGGTATGGCTATAAAAATACCTAAATGCTGTAAAATGCCCATATCTACAGTTACGGCTAAAAATTAAAAAGTACAAATCAACTGGAACGGTTACCAACTTTCCTGGAAAAGGACCCCAATTTATTTTGCCCCCATGCACTGTGAGCAGAATGGTAACAGAGGTTAAAAAAGGCTCACTGTTGAAGAAATACTGAAAAAAGTAGTATGTTGGGGCCACCAAGTCTCCAAATGTACCATCAGACGTCAATTCCGTGCCAACAGATTACCTGGAAAGCAGGTCACAAAGTAAAAAAGCGCCTGGAGTTTGCTATATGCTACTGGAACTTTGATTGGAACCGTATTATGTGGGGAGATGAAATGAAATTGGAAGTTTTTGGCAGCAAACATTCAAGGTGAGCTTGACGTAAAAAGAAGGACGGCTATACCGGTAAAGACCCTGATCTCCACTGTCAAGTCTGGTGGCGGCTATGTGAAGTTGTGGGGCTGATTTTCCTTCAAAGGCCCTGGAAACCTTGTTAGGGTACATAGCGTCATGGACTCTGTGAAATACCAGGGGATTTTAAATATAAATCTGACTGTCTCTGCCAGGAAACTAAAAGTGAGTCAATGTTGGATCTTCAAGCAGGACAATGATACAGAAACTTCTGTCTCAATCAACACAAAACAATGGTTAAAGGAGCACAAAACCAGGCTTCTGCTACGGCCCTCTCCTGGCCCCACTGAAAACCTTTGGGATGACCTGAAGAAGAGAGTGCATTAAAGAGGCCCTCAGACCCTCGATGATGAGGAGTGATTCTTAAAAGAGGAACGGTCTCAGATTGCCTGCTTGATATTCTCCAACCTGATGAGATGTTATAGGAGAAAACTCGGCGCTACTTTATTGGTAAAGGAAGGCTGTACAAAGTATTACATGCAGGGCTGCCAATAACTGTGGAATGTGTGGTTTTGATAAAAAATAATTATTTCTTGGAGAGGAATTCTTTTTTCTCAGAATAAATACTTCAGATAAAGGTTGGATTTCTCTCATCATTTTCAGTGTGAGATTTTGGTGATTCACCAAAAAAGGATTTTTTATAACCTTTTATATAGTAAGAGTCAAACCCTTTAAGTTGATGTCAATGGTAAATTTATCGTAGTTTGCTTAGTTTGAACTTGAATATAATGAAGATTAACAGAGAGCTAATGGAAGATTCTGGTCCACTCCCTATAAGATAAAAGTAATGGATTGTTCTTAATGTTAGCTCAGTGTAACAACAGAGCATCTCTTGGACTGAAGGCAGGCGGCTAGAAAGAAACCTGAACTGCATTAAAGGCATCGAGCTTTCTGACCGTTATGTACGTACTGTAGATCCTAGGGTGATAACAGTTAGAAATCTCAAGAAATGCAACCGAGATACCTAGATTCAAACGGAATCCCTTTTGTTTGCATGTGTTATCAACCTGTTTTTTTAATTTTTTGTGTAATGGTTTGCATTGAATTTCAGTAAAATCTTTAAAATAAAGACTGTTGGACTGTGGAGATTTTGTACAATGAGTCATACTAGTGCTGGGATGCCTTCCTGGTAGCTGCATTTGAGCTATTTTGATAGATAGACAGACAGATAGATGAAAGGCACTGTATGATAGATAGATAGATAGATAGATAGATAGATAGATAGATAGATAGATAGATAGATAGATAGATAGATAGATAGATAGATAGATAGATAGATAGATAGATAGATAGATAGATAGATAGATAGATAGATAGATAGATAGATAGATAGATGAAAGGCACTATATGATAGATAGATAGATAGATAGATAGATAGATAGATAGATAGATAGATAGATAGATAGATAGATAGATAGATAGATAGATAGATGAAAGGGCACTATATGATAGATAGATAGATAGATAGATAGATAGATAGATAGATAGATAGATAGATAGATAGATAGATAGATAGATAGATAGATAGATGAAAGGCACTATATGATAGATAGATAGATAGATAGATAGATAGATAGATAGATAGATAGATAGATAGATAGATAGATAGACGAAAGGCACTATATGATAGATAGATAGATGAAAGGCACTATATAATAGATAGATGAAAGGCACTATATAATAGATAGATAGATGAAAGGCACTGTATGATAGACAGATAGATGAAAGGCACTATATGATAGATAGATAGATGAAAGGCACTATTTGATAGATAGATAGATAGATAGATAGATAGATAGATAGATAGATAGATAGATAGATGAAAGGCACTATATGATAGATAGATAGATAGATAGATAGATGGATGAAAGGCACTATATGATAGATAGATAGATAGATAGATAGACGAAAGGCACTATATGATAGATAGATAGATGAAAGGCACTATATAATAGATAGATGAAAGGCACTATATAATAGATAGATAGATGAAAGGCACTGTATGATAGACAGATAGATGAAAGGCACTATATGATAGATAGATAGATGAAAGGCACTATATGATAGATAGATAGATAGATAGATAGATAGATAGATAGATAGATAGATAGATAGATAGATAGATGTGAAAGGCACTATATAACAGATTGCTAGATAGATAATTCTTTGCATTTATATAGCGCTTTTCTCACTACTGAAAGCGCTCAGCAATTGCAGGTTAAGTGCCTTGCTCAAGGGCCCAACAGAGCAGAGTCCCTATTGGCATTTACGGGATTCGAACCTGCAACCTTCCAATTGCCAGTGCAGATCCCTAGCCTCAGAGCCACCACTCTGAGATAGATAGATAGATAGATATGAAAGGCACTATATAACAGATTGCTAGATAGATATGAAAGACACTAAATGACAGTTAGATAGACAGACAGACAGACACTTGTATATATCCATCTCCTATAATCCTTACCTTATAAATAAATGGTGTTATTTGGTATATTGCAGCAAGTATGTTTGGGTTATTTGCTGAAAACAGTCTATCACCAAGTCTGAATCACTACACTGAATAATGAAAGTTATTAAATGTATATTTATTTTTGCTGATTTATGAACCGCCAACATAAATTATGTTGATTTTTTCTTGTTTCTGGTACCCTGGATGGAAAGTGACACACACACACTCACACGCACACACTACAGCATTAAAACCAACAATAAAACAAATTATGACGTATATTATTTTTAACGTGTTCCCTTAGTATGCAGCAGTGCATTCTGGTACAATCCCAAAGCCCAGCGTGCAGTGATGCAGTGTGAACGGGGCCAGTGTGTGAGGTATGCCTCACCTTTCTTTCAGTTCTTTCCTTGTCAAAGCTAAGGAGACTCAGGCTGTGAAGTTTGAAAGAAGGGGGGCTGCAACAAAAAAACATATCTGCAGGTTAGTTCCATTTAAAAATTGATAATGTCACCTTAAAATATTTTTAACAATAAGTCTGTCTAAGGATTTTTAGTGTAATCTAGCAATGCAGATGCACTTACAAGGTTGAACTCTGCGTCCCTGGATTTGGCCTACTTCCTGCTAGGCTGAAAGAACTTGGGACATTTTACTTCATTTCCCTTTAATGAACCAACCACAGAGATCGACATTTCACAGGAATGTATAGTTTGTAACTCTCAAGAAGAAAAGGTCTATTCAAAATGAAGTGCACGTTTTTGAACTGTAACATTCTCAAACTCACTTAATCCAGTTTAAGGTTGAGGGCAGCATGAGGTGTAAGACAGGAAGTGACCCTGAAGAAGGTACCACTCCACGTCAGGGTCCGCTTATGGGGTCAGTGTAGAGTTGCCTGTTTTTCTAACACACAGTTAGACATCTTATGCTAAATCTCTCAAACTATTGCTCCACATTTCTGCTACATGGCCACTGGAGAGTAACCAGATTAGTAAAAGTGTTTAAGAAGGGAGTTTGATTGCTGCATGCCAACGAACACAAAATGACATTCTCTAACCAGATTTATCCATTTGAGGGTTGTGAGAGACCACCGTCTATCCTGGCAGCAGCTGATATTAGTAATGTACCCATAATGCAAAGCAGGACCCACGCATGGACACAGCTACAGTACATTCACAGAGGGCCAAACTGGTATCTCCAATTAACATACCCTGAAGGTCTTGGAAGGATATGGAATAAAAAATGGAGCATTAAATGGAAAAAATAACTCAGACACGGTGGTGAACATGGAAACTCCAAACTGACAGTGGCCAGGCGTGAGATTTAAACCCAAGACACTGTGGTAACAAAACAATACAATTTAACTGTTGGATGTGCAAACACAAATAAGGAGAAGTATTTTTCCAGTAATCAGCCTTTAGCCACGTTTCCTGTAAAACGGTATTATAATTTGATGTGTCAAAATTTATTCAAAGAGACTCCCTCAATACTTCACAAATCTGGCAGCAATATAATTCTGTCTGATGTACAAATGTAGATAACAGCTTGTCTATCTACTCAAACTGCCCCTCTATAAAAAATTTTTTGGGATAGGGACTTTGAGTCAGGCAGAGCTCCCAGAATATTTGGATTGAAATATCAACTTGGTCCAAGTGGGAGTTATAACGTCTTTAAAGAGTATGAATTATCCCTAATTCACTGGGGATTTTGTGCAGTTGGCGTAGTCGGCAGGATCCACAACACTCTGTTGATGGACAGTGGCTGAATTACATAATATACAGAAGTGGAACCTCTTTTGAATATTTCCTTATTGTTCAACCTTCAACAGAGTATTGTAAACGAGGTCCAACAGATAAGACATGTCAGGATTGGGAGAGATGGACCCCATTTAATGAGGATTCTATAACAAGGCAGCACTAGCCATAGAACCACTGTGTTGCTGAGTTCCTAGAAAAGAAGAACTTCTTCACACAGAGAACTGTTTAAATATGGAAAAAAAATTACAATGTAGTTAGTAAATCTTCCGCTCTCTGGGATATTTTGCAAAGGTTTTATGAATACAGAATAACAAACAGTAGCAGTCCACAAGAACCGTACTCATCAATACTTTTATCTCCTTCAGTACTAACAGTCTGGTTACAGTGGCTGCTGTTACTTGTTGCATAAAAAGATCCTAATCATAATTTTGACTTGCCATGTCCCTCGTGTGGCGTATAGCATGCCGCACTTTGAATGTTTATGATTTTAGGGGTGTATGCTTCATTTTGAATAGCCTTCATTCTTTACACGCATCAACAGAAATACAAATCAACTGCAAAAAAGGCAAATATTTATTTAACATAAAAAGCACTGACACAAATATTATAAAATGCACACACTCTACTTAAAATAAATCATCTATTATCATAATTTAGGATTTCTTTGACACACATTTTGTACTCAAGATGACATCATTTTCAAATACATATTACAAAAAAATATACAAGGATTCTTGACTTACAAATAAAGTGCAATCGTACTCAGAAAGGGCCCATTGTTTCTAAAATATACTAGAATAGCACATTTCAAGTAAACCTCCTCCAGATTAAGTGAACTTCAAAATGATAGGAAGCTCCTCGTGTGCCTGTCACCCTAACAGTAACACAAAGCATGGCTCCCCTATGGTTGGTACAATCTCTGCCCTGCAGCACTACTCTACGGGATATGCGAGAACCTGGCATTTCCTTTCAGACTTGGCAACGCAGCTTTGTCTCTCCCAGACGTCAAGTCTCAGAATGGGAAATTTTGTTTTTTTTTGGGGGGGTTAGGACAGGGTTGGGAGGAGAGCAGTTGAAAATTAGCCGGAATTGAAATTGTTTTCGGATTCCAATTCAGTAGAGTTGAGCTTGATTAGAAAACTGAGCAAATCGTAGATCTGAAAGGAAATTAGAGAAATATAAATAACTCAGGGAGTACTCTGGAGGGTCATGTGCTTTTTCTTTCTGAGCCCCAGTGGCTTTATTGTAAGTGAAAGCAATATAAAAAGCCTTCGCTATGCAAATACCCTCTTTTATTTTTATTGGCAAAACCTAAATCCTGTCCTTCTGGATCTAACTACTTCAGCCTAGCAGGTTAGGAGTTCAGACATCTGACAGTAAAAACTGCAAATCAAGAAGTGTGGTCACCTCTACTTTCCGTTACTCACCTGTTACTAACATCGTTCTTGGGCTTGGATTTTGGGACAGCCACCTGAATGAGGATATCAAGAGAGGAAAAAAAAAGATTTAGAAAGTGTGGTGGTCACAACTGTGTGAATTGTCCAACAGATGAACATACATTTGTTTTTCAAAGTTATTAAAGACAAAACTCTCGGTATACCGGTTAACCTACATCCCTGTCCCTCACCTATGGTTATGAGGTGTGGGTAACGGCTGAAAGAATACAAGAGTCAGAAAGGAGGTCTCTTCAGAGTCACTTCATGAAAGAGTGAGGTGGGCAGCAATTCGGGAGAACCTCAGAGAAGAGTTGCTGCTGTTCGGAATCGAGAGGAGGCATAATAATCTTATATGTAAACGTTTACATGTGGAAGTGTGTGTGTCTGTCTGTCCAGAAGTGAGAGGTGGAGTCGGGGTAAGGGCTCCACCTCCGAGGTAACAAGCGAGGCAGCCATGTCCGCAAAACGAAACCTCCAAAGAAAGAGTCACTCGCTTATCCGCTATTACAGAAGCGTGGTGAGCACATCGGCAAAACGGTATCCCTTTTAATTTTTACTCCCGCAGCTAATACACAAGCAAAGCGAGTACGTCGGTAAAACGAAATCTGCAATGAAAGACAAAGTCGCTCAGCCACTAAGGCAACAAACGATTCGAGCACGTCAGCAAAACGAAAGAGATGCCCAGAATAGTTCTTCAATTACCTGACATCTCAACATTTCAATTTTTTTCTGACGATTTCAACAGTTACTAGGACCCTGTGCGGCTTACACACCTAGTAATAATAATAATTATTATACAGGGTGAGTCAAAATTATGTTAACATTTGAATGGCAGAAACAATTTATTCACAAAACATACTTTGTATGTACAAGATGTTTTAGAGGAATGTCTCAACCTGTTCGCCATCATGTCCAACACACAAAAACCAACAACACCATTTAAAGCCCAGACACATATTTTGCAGGGAACAGATGATACCCGTGTCTGTGTGGGTTTCCTCCGGGTGCTCCAGTTTCCTCCCACTGTCCAAAGACATGCAGGCTAGGTGCACTGGCGATCCTAAATTGTCCCTAGTGTGTGCTCTGCTGTGGGCTGGCGCCCTGCACAGGAATTGTTTCCTGCCTTGCGCCCTGTGTTGGCTGGGATTGGCTCCAGCAGACCCCCGTGACCCTGTAGTTAGTATATAGCGGGTTGGATAATGGATGGATGGATAGATGATACCACAGTCCGTATTCTGTCCTTCAGGTCATTGATATCACAAACTTTTCTGCTATACACGCCATACCCGATAACCAGGGTGTCAAATCAGGGGAGTGTGGAGGACATGGCAGCTGTCCACCACGACTTATCCATCGACCTGGAAAAGTTTGGTCGAGATTAAAACAATCCATTAGTATTAACATAATTTTTACTCACTCTGTAATAATAATAATACATTTTATTTATATAGCACCTTTCCCATGCTCAATGTTGTAAGGATACCCCCCGGCGGCTCCCCTTGGAGCTTCTCTGGGCAAAATCGCATGGACAGAGACCGTGTGGCAGCAGACCCAGGGACAACATCTCTTCGCTGACTTGGGAACAACTAAAAGTTCATTAGGAAGAGCTGGACTCTCTAGCTGAAGGCAGGGAAATGTGTGGGTTCACCGGATTGGCCTGCTCCAATCCTCACCTCAAAAATATGAGAATATTTAGATAAGCTTAAAAAAATGTCACTTTTAAATTTCTTATAATAAAACATTATCATAATGGAGATTATCACTGCTATCTCATGACTCGGAGGTCCTAGCTCAAATCCTGCCCATGTCACTGCTTATGTGGAGCTTGCACTTCTCCTCAAGTCTATGGAGCTGCTCCATGCAGCTTATGTTAACTGGTGACTCTAAATCTGGCCCCATGTGATTCGTGGTGGGTGTGTGCTCGAGTGTGCCTGCGATAGACTAGGCGGGGTCCCGCTTTGCACTCAGAACTGCTAGGACAGAAACTGGACACCATCAACCAGAAAAGTTAGAGTGAAAATGATAAACTGGATGGATAAACGAGTAATTATAAAATACACTACTGTGGCAAAACATTATAAACCCCTTCCCTAATATGCTGTTGCATCTCAGTGCCAAAACAGCTTTGACCTGCCGAGGCACAGACTCTACAAGACCTCCTAAGGTGTCCTGTGAGATCTGACACATGGATGTCAGCAGATCCTCTAATTCCTGTAAGTTGTCTGGTGGATCCCCTGCAGATCAGACTGGTTGTTACTACACATCCCACTGATGCTCAATTGGATTGAGATCTGGTCAATTTGGAGGCCAAGGCAACACCTAGAACTCTTAAATATGTTCATCAAACCATTCCTGAAGAATCTGTGCATTGTGGCAGGGAGCAAAAATCTACGGAAAGATGCCACATACTATAGTCTACAACAATGTTTCATTGTTTAGGAAGGTAATATTTGTCACATTAATGTCCATATGAATACCCAAAGCATCACACAACCTCCATGGACTTGTCTTCCTCCCACAGTGTTTCCTGGTAGCATCTCCTCCCCATGTAATTGATGCACATGCACCTTTGATGTCCACATGATACAACAGAAAACAAGATTCATCAGACCAGGTGACCTTCTTTCGCTGATCCAAGGTCCATTTCTGACAGTGATGTGCCCACTGTAGTCGCTTCGACGGTTGATAGGGGTTAACAAGGGCACTTGGACTGGCTTGTGGCTACACTGTCCCAAATGCAGTAGGGTTCAAGGCACTCTAATCACCATCATTCAAACTATCTCTGCTTTGTGCCACAGTAATCCTTCTATCCATCTTACTAACCAAAGGTTGTGAACTGGATATGGACGCAGGGCGCTGGGCACATCGAGGCGCATGCGCACTGCCGCACAGCAGCGCATCACACGGTGTAAACCGGATATGGACGCAGGGCTGAACTTGCTGTGCTCCACTCTGCCAACGGTCGGTGTCAGCAAAGGCAACGGAATCACGTCTCCAGAAAATGAGACCGCTTTACTGCAGATGTGCGTATGTAATTAAATGACATGTCCCCAGACGCACCCACCCTCCATGATATGTCATCCATCCAGATATCGGACGGAACAGAAACTGATTGCCATTCTTGGATATCCGATTCGCTGGCGAATCGCGGGCTTACTAGTTGGTTCATACCAAACAAGATATTCCCTTGTTCACCTCTTGCATCAATGTGTTTAGGCCACCTAATACCCTGTTGGTAGTTTGTGGTTGTTCCCTTCTCAGACCACTCTAGGTACTCACCACAGCTGCCATGCCATTTCGGAAATGCCTAGACCTACTCAACTGGCCATAACACTTTGGCACTAATCCAAGTCACTCAAGTCTTTACATCGGCCCACATCTTCTGCACACAACATGTCAACCACGAATAACTACGGTCAGCTTATAGTCTAATATATCCATGATCTTGTCACGCACAGTTCTTGCGAGATAGTGAACATCATGAGTGCTCAGAATTTTTTGGCTCATCAGTTTAAGGAAAAATGGTGGTTAGTAGTGCAGCCTCACAGACGCAGGAGAGGGAGAATCATATCGTGGCCAGGTCTCCGTCTGTGCAGAGTTTGCACATTCTCTCAAAGTTACCATAGGTTCCTCAGAGAAGTGCATGCTAAGTGACTCAGTAACAATAAACTGGTGTGACAACGTGTGTGTGTGTGTGTGTGTGTGTGTGTGTGTGTGTGTGTGTGTGTGTGTGTGTGTGTGTGTGTGCCCTGAGATGGACATTAAAGAGTTAGTTGGTTTCTATCTTGCGCCCCCTTGCTGCCAGAACAGACTCTAGCGAACAATGGTGGTGAACAGGTTTGGAAAATCAGATGACTGGATAACAATACAACACAATGTAGTACAATACACAATCCTTTGACACTGTTTTAAAATAATTCAGTTTATAAAATGAATAATCATTATGAATCCTTCTTTCATTAATTTACTGAACCTTGTATTTCAGGGTCCTTGAGTGACTTATGCCCATTTTACTCAAACTCTGCACTGTTGCCCACGGCAATTCGGATAATTGTCATATAATTTTATATTGGTGTCTGCAATTATTTTCATGTTATCTTTGTCACAGTCACACAGCTTACATTTAATTTCCTTTTTTTAATTCCATTTTGCTTATTTCTGATTCTTTATCATTGTTTATGGTAATTTTGTTGTTTATTATTTAACGAATTATGTACTGTATATGTCAGTTTTGTTTATATTACTTTCCATGTGCTTAAATTTGTTCTGCCATGTCCCTTGTGTTTTGCGGGTGGTTCATAAAGAGCCAGGGCCACCAGTCAATCTCGAAGCCTTAAAAGGGCTCATGGGAACTGCAGTCCATCCATGGTGGTGCACCGTATGTGCTAAGTAGTTGGTAAGTTTTTCCTTTTTGCTGCTGCTTATTCTTTGTACTTACTGGCTTTTTGACTCTTTTGATTATGTTTTTAGAATTGTGATTTCTGGTTATTATTTTGGGACTTGTCTGCTTAGGACTGTTTTGTTGGCAAATCCTTTTTTCATCCTTTTTTACACTTTTGATATTAAATTCTCCTTTTACAAAAATTTTGTGTTGCCTTGCACTGTGCTAGCCAGGGGTTGATGGTTTTTCCCCCACATAGTAGGGCACTTTGTATGTATTTTGGAACATTTCAGAGAATATTTTTGAACATTAGGAGTAAGCACATTTTAGCATGATGTAGGCCCAAGCCAGTCACTCAAATGAAAGACAGGGTGCCTTTTTGTGTACCTCCTCTGGGCAGGGTGGAGGGATTCAGGCCTGCTTCCCTGGCTATTTTTGAAGACTTCTTACCTTTTTGGCTATTTCAGGTGAGTGGATCACAACACATACATGATCTAGTATGTCTTACAAATAAACATTTATACATAGTGAATTTACATTTTATCCAGCTCGTGATGTTTGTGAACATTTAAACAGTCCGCTTCAATCAGAAGGAAGGCAATACTCACAGGCGGAAGTGTCAAGGGATCGATAACCAACCACTTTTCGGTGACACTCTCTAACTGCTGGCCCCCAAGAGGCTCCCGAATGCACACCACAACGTCCAGTTTTCCTCCCGTTGGCTTCCTTCCTTCTAATAACTGAACAAAAGAGGAAAAAGATACTGAAGAGCACCGTTCATCACAAAAAACAGAAGCACCGTAGGTGTTCCCAAAGTACACACACCTCAACAATTTCCCTTATCTCACATTTGGATTCCAGTCCATCCAGTTTAAGCTGGCCAGTGCCCACAACACGGTCATTCTTGAAAAGGCCCCTGGAAAATGGATAAAGAAAGAAAATAAACAAGGCCCAGAAATAAAATGCAGTAATCAGTTTTAAATACAGCTTTCTTCCCCAATGTACAATATGATTTATTTACAAGAAAAAACCCAAATGGACAAAACTGACGTAAAAAGCCTGAGACCACCACCTTACACTATTTACTAGCCAGAAACAATCTAATGAGGTTACGGACATAAAGAATATGGCGATTTAAGAAATTCTTATTTGTTTGGATATTCACTTAATCGAGAGATGAATGAACTGCTACAAGGAAATCATTTTACAAATGTACAAATTAGACAGACAGGAAAGACACTACATGAACTGTAGAAAATAGAAATATATCAAAGGCATTATATAATAGATAGACAGATGGATAGACAGACAGAGAGACAGATGTGAAAGGCACTACATGACAGACAGACATGAAAGGCACTATAGATAGATATAAAGGGCACTATATTATAGATAGATACATAGATAGATAGATAGATAGATAGATAGATAGATAGATAGATAGATAGATAGATAGATAGACAGATAGATAGATAGATAGATAGATAGATGTGAAAGGCACTATATAATAGATAGATAGATAGATAGATAGATAGATAGATAGATAGATAGATAGATAGATGTGAAAGGCACTATATAATAGATAGATAGATAGATAGATAGATAGATAGATAGATAGATAGATAGATAGATAGATAGATAGATAGATAGATGTGAAAGGCACTATATAATAGATAGATAGATGTGAAAGGCACTATAGATAGATAGATATAAAGGGCACCATATTGATAGATATATAGATAGATAGATCCTACTCCCTTTCCCATGGCCTCCTGGCCAGATAAGGAAGAGCTGTGATATTCCCCTGCCATGCCAGGGCATGGACACAGAAAGATGCTGCGGTAGCACCTACACCTGGGTTGACGTCCCAGCAACCAAAGGAGGACACACTGATTGGGAATGGGCAGCTGGAACATCGGGACAGCTATTGACTGTCTGCTATGGGCAGAAAGTTCCCCTGTACACTGGGTGGCAGCATCCCATCTGGCAGGTCCCAGTATAGATGCCCACAGAGCAGCATGGCAGTAGTGCTTCCAGAGGCCTGCCCTGCAGGGACCTGTGAGGGCCACCAGGGGAAACTGTTGGATACTGACGGCACAAGGACTTTTGGGTTCCTGCCTAACCCAGAAGTGCTTCCTGAAGGCAATAGACTAAGCTCAGCTAGTACTCCCAGGTCTGAAGTTAAAAGACAGCCCTATACTTGGCCCAGGGAGTCAGGAGGAAGAGAACAAGACTTGTTGAAAAGAGTGGAAGAAAGTGGGACATACACAGGAAGACAAACTGTGGACTGTTCCACTGTATATTGTGAAGAGAAGCCTGTTGAGAGATATTTCCTTATTAATAAACTATTATGTGAACCTGGGACTTGGTGATATGTAGTTGTGTCTGGGGTTTGGGGTGCTGCTATGCCCTCTACTGGTCACAACAGACAGAGACAGACAGACAGACAGATTTGAAAGGAATGATAGATAGATAGATAGATAGATAGATAGATAGATAGATAGATAGATAGATAGATAGATAGATGCTATATAAAACAGATATTTACACAAGGCGCTATATACTATAGATAAATATGAAAGGCATGATCTATCAGACAGATAGATATGAAATATCTTTTATAATAACCAGATATGAAAGGCACTAAAGACAAGGGTTCATTCATAGATAGATAGATCATATAGACCATAAGGATTAAAAAAGAACAAAATTTAAAACTTCTGACTTGGCAGTCTCAGTCCCAGTGAGGCGCTATACAGGTGTACTGCTGTTAGTATAAAGGAGTTCCCTCCTCTTGACACACTTTTGCTGAATGACTCATTGGCTGAAAAGTCCTCAGGGTTGGTGTGTCAGATAGTGGACGTGAAGCATTGCTCATAAAGGCATTCCGTTTTGTTTACATTCTCTTTTCTTGCGACTACCTCCAGGGGGTTCAGATTAGACACAGCAGTTGCCCCCATCACCCTTAAGACACACTCTGCACAACTACATGATCAGTAAAATTCATACCCCTTGTGAACAACTTCAAACTTGATTCCTTTCGACTGCACCACTCTCTTCAAGGCTCTGTGCCCACGGATTATATTCAGCTTGAATTGCTCCCTGAACTCTGTGAAGATTGAGAGATGGCAGTTAAATGAACACGAAATAAAGTGACTTATACTGTAGAATCATTTACACATGCACTGCTGTTGGCGCATTGCTACCTGGGTTGTTTGTATTCCTTATAGTGTTCGTCTTATCACGCTGAGCTTCCTCCTACAAGGTACATCAGGCACAAAACATAAAAACATTGGATGAACTCCACCATAGAAGATTAAAATTAAATATTGGCAGCAGACAGGTAAGGTTCAATTATAGTGTGAGAACAACTGAGTAAAAGACAGCAAAGAGGACACATGAAAGGTATTGAACTCAATTCATTATAGTCTTATTTAGCATTCTTAGCTGCCTAAAGCCTCACAACAGTAACATGTGCACTTCAGACTTGTAGATTTTATTTTAAACAAATACATTGGTCACGTTGGACCATCCATCTATGCTCAATAACCCAGAATGACAATGTGAAAATGTTTTGCAAATTGTTAAAAATCAAAAACTGTAATCTCTCATTCACAGACGTATTCAGACCCTCAGAATTTGTGCCAAAATCTGTGCTGTAGGTCTTTTCACGCCCACACTAAGCTCAGAACACACAGCTGGTCAACTTACTACTACATCACGAGAAGGAAATATTAAACTTTTTTTTTTGAGTCGACTCCCAAAGTCATGTAAATGCTTTCTCATTTTAAACAGACATTACTTTCATCTTGATTTTACAACTTACTAACAGATTAACGTTCTCTGTGCTTTCCATACTTGTGTGAATGTTATGCGAGGTGCCACAAAAGAAGGCACCGCTGAGTAGTTATTTAACAAAATGCAGCTCCTCAACACAAGGTCGTCTTATCTTATTTTAAATCCATCTCAGTGTCCAGCATATACAACCTTTGGAACAGATAGCAGATGCTGTATAAACAACACTTGGTCTACCACCAGAATGTCCCAAAGGCAAAATAAAATACAACATTCAGCTCCTTCACAAAGTCTTCAGAGCCTTTTGCTGTTTTCACATTTTGTTTTCTTGAAGCCTTGTGCTAAAATCATTCAAATTCATCAAGCAACACTCAATACCCCAAAATGACAAAGTGGAAACTGGATTAAAAATAAAAAACTGACATCGCACCTCCTAACTGGAAAGGATTTCACTTCAGCTTGGGGTGAGGATTGTACAGGTGACATCACTACAGGACCGAATCAAGATACTCAGTCGAACAATGCTAAACACCTTGGCACAAATTTTGAAATTAGCAGCGGTAGCAGAGAGCCAAGGTGCTTACCTGGCTGGGACGCTGCGACGATGGAAAGACTCGGGGAAAGAGTATTTTCAAGACTGTTTCTCCACCGGACCGACTGAGGGCAGCCCCCTTGAATTCCAGCAGGGCCATGGGACATTAGCATAGGAGCTGAACCCTGTTGGCGCCTGTGGCCACTGCCAGGGGGCACTTGGATGTTTGCAGGGCCCTACTTGGCAGCACTTCCGCCACACCCAGAAGTGCTGACTGAAGAAGCTTGTTAGGCACCTGGAGTCCTTCCAGGTACCCTATAAAAAGGGGCCAGTCGCCAGAATTCATCGGTCAGAGTTGGGGGGAAGAGGACAAAGCCTGTGTGGGGGACTGAAGGCGGCATCAAAGGGACTGTACTTTATTGCTTTGCTGTATGGTATTGTGCTATGGGGAGCAGAGAAACGCTCTCCCCAGCTGTAAATAAAACCCTGTGCTGTGGGAGAACTTGTGTATAAGCCTGTCTGTGTTGGGGTTAGGGCGGCTGTACTCCTCTCAGGACCACCCAAAAAAGACATCAATCGACTGCAACGAGTGCAGAATGCAACTGCCAGAATCTTAACTAGGAAAAGAAAATCCAAGCACATCGCTCCAGTTTTGATGTCACTACACTGGTTACCTGTGCCATTTACAACTGACTTTACAATACTGCTTACGGTGTACAAAGCCTTAATTTATCTGCTCCAGGCCTTTCACCTTCCACTCCAAATCGTAACCTCAGATCTTCAAATGAGGGTCTTCTTAGAATTCCAAGAGCTAAACTTAAAAGAAGTGGTGAGGCGGGCAGCCTTCTGCTGTTACGCACCTAAAATCTGAAATAGCTTAACGGTAGAAATTTGCCAGGCTAATACACTGGAGCACTTTAAAAAAAACTGCTAAAAACACATTATTTTAACATGGCTTTCTCATAGCTTCATTTTAGTGTAACCCTGATATTCTGTATTTTTTTTTTTCAAGGCTCCGAAATCCGTACCAACCCCTTCTTTCTCTGTTGTTTTTTTTCCGTTGTTATGTGGTGTCGATCTGCGCCCCCACCACCTGATCAAAGCACCGTGCAGTCCTTACATTGATGGATTGCAGGCCAGAGGTCCACATGACCGTCATCATCTAATTCTTCCAAGTGAAGCCTGAAAACCATGAGGACTGATTTGGATCATTGTTAGGTGGAACGCCCAGTTGGGGGCTGAGTGGGTGATCTTGTGGCCCTCTGCCCTCCAACCCTCGGGAGTTTTGTTTTTTCTGTCCTCCCTGGTCATCAGACCTTACTTTATTCTTTGTTAATTAGTATTGTCTAATTTTATTCTTATATATTTTTTCTTCATCTTATAAAGCACTTTAAGCTACATCATTTATACAGTGCATCTTGAAAGTATTCACAGCACATCACTTTTTCCACATTTTGTTACGTTTCAGCCTTATTCCAAAATGGATTAAATTCATTTTTTTCCTCAGAATTCTACACACAACACCCCATAATGACAACGTGAAAAAAGTTTACTTGAGATTTTTGCAAATTTATTAAAAATAAAAAAATTGAGAAATCACATGTACATAAGTATTCACAGCCTTTGCCATGAAGCTCAAAATTGAGCTCCGGTGCATCCTGTTTCCCCTGATCATCCTTGAGATGTTTCTGTAGCTTCATTGGAGACCACCTGTGGTAAATTCAGTTGACTGGACCTGATTTGGAAAGGCACACACCTGTCTATAGAAGGTCCCACAGTTGACAGTTCATATCAGAGCACAAACCAAGCATGAAGTCAAAGTAATTGTCTGTAGACCTCTGAGACAGGATTGTCTCGAGGCACAAATCTGGGGAAGGTTACAGAAAAATTTCTGCTGCTTTGAAGGTCCCAATGAGCACAGTGGCCTCCATCATCCGTAAGTGGAAGAAGTTCGAAACCACCAGGACTCTTCCTAGAGCTGGCCGGCGATCTAAACTGAGCGATCGGGGGAGAAGGGCCTTAGTCAGGGAGGTGACCAAGAACCCGATGGTCACTCTGTCAGAACTCCTCTGTGGAGAGAGGAGAACCTTCCAGAAGGACAACCATCTCTGCAGCAATCCACCAATCAGGCCTCTATGGTAGAGTGGTCAGATGGAAGCCACTCCTTAGTAAAAGGCACATGGCAGCCCGCCTGGAGTTTGCCAAAAGGCACCTGAAGGACTCTCAGACCATGAGAAAGAAAATTCTCTGGTCTGATGAGACAAAGATTGAACTCTTTGGTGTGAATGCCAGGCGTCACGTTTGGAGGAAACCAGGCACCGCTCATCACCAGGCCAATAACATCCCTACAGTGAAGCATGGTGGTGGCAGCATCATGCTGTGGGGATGTTTTTCAGTGGCGGGGACTGGGAGACTAGTCAGGATAAAGGGAAACATGACTGCAGCAATGTACAGAGACATCCTGGACGAAAACCTGCTCCAGAGTGCTCTTGACCTCAGACTGTGGCAACGGTTCATCTTTCAGCAGGACAACGACCCTCAGCACACAGCCAAGATATCAAAGGAGTGGCTTCAGGACAACTCTGTGAATGTCCTTGAGTGGCCCAGCCAGAGCTCAGACTTGAATCCGATTGAACATCTCTGGAGAGATCTTAAAATGGCTGTGCACCGACGCTTCCCATCCAACCTGATGGAGCTTGAGAGGTGCTGCAAAGAGGAATGGGCGAAACTGGCCAAGGATAGGTGTGCCAAGCTTGTGGCATCATATTCAACAAGACTTGAGGCTGGAATTGCTGCCAAAGGTGCATCGACAAAGTATTGAGCAAAGGCTGTGAATACTTATGGACATGGAATTTCTCAGTTTTTTTTTTATTTTTAATAAATTTGCAAAAACCTCAAGTAAACTTTTTTCACGTTGTCATTATGGGGTGTTGTGTGTAGAATTCTGAGGAAAAAAATGAATTTAATCCATTTTGGAATAAGGCTGTAACATAACAAAATGTGGAAAAAGTGATGCGTTGTGAATACTTTCCAGATGCACTGTATGAACACGTGCTCAACAAATACAGTGGAACCTCAGGTCACGAATATCTCGCACCACGTACAAATCGGGTTACGACCAAAAAGTTCGCCAAACTTTTACATCTGTTCACGACCACACACTCGGGTGACAAACAAGCCAGTTTCCCTTCCGGTTCGTACGCGCTGATGATTTCCGCACATGTTCAGTGTCTCCCTGTGCATTCTCTGTGAGCGAGAGACAGAGAGAGAGAGCGAGCGAGAGAGCCCAAGCAGAAGAAGTAAGTAAACATTTATAGTTTACTATTACACTGTGTATTCTATGGTATAATTAACTATTTGTGTGCTTAAAAATCTTTAAAAAAAATATATATTTACATACAGCTCACAGGGTCCGGAACGGATTAATTGTATTTACATACAATCCTATGGGGGAAATTACTTCGGGTCATGACCTTTTGGAACGAATTACGGTCGTGACCCGAGGTTCCACTGTAAATGTTGTTGTGGTTGTATGCGCCCAGGCACCACACAACATTATCACCTCTCATCTAGGGCTGATTCCTGCCTTGCAGCAGATGCTTCAAGATGATGTTTCTTCCACCCTTAATCCTGAATTGGATTAAACCAAGTTTGAAAATGTTAAAAGAGATCCTTAAGTTTAAATGTACAATTTTGTGAATAACATTCGTTATTAAATTCAGGGTACATCTTGCAAAGTGGAGTGCATTTAAAATGGAAACCACGCGGCAGTAACTCATGGTGAATGTGGAGTAAATTCAGAAGTTGTGCAGTTGAAGCACAAATCTTGACAACCATTGGGAAGCATCCTAGCCTGAAGGACTGAGTGGGCTCTTCTTAATTTGGGGGGGGTGGGGGGGGGGGGGTGGGGGGTTCCAAATTGCAGGCAAAGCAGTAATTACATTTTTCTACTACATTTCATGGACGCAGGTAATGCTTAAAATTAGGAAGACAGCTTGACATTCTTACCAAATGATAATATACCATACCGTACTACATTGTAATGAAGTGTGATAGAAAAAAAGCAGGTTACCGATGAAGGGAAGGGGAACTCAAAACGAACGAAGGCATCCAAATCATTTGGTGAGACCCCTGAATACAAAGAGAAAAAAAGAAACAAAATGAAGCACAGTAATGTCCAAGCTCGATGTAGGACTTCTTAAAGTGTAACCTTTTTTGAATTATTTTTCACACTGTAGTATCATAAGCTCCTAGAAAGCTTCACTCTTCTAGTTCATACTCTCAGATGTTGAAGAATGGCAATTTTCTGTTCTTGTACTGTTTTAAGTGAGCCTGTCTGTGCGCACTTGGTGAACCCACCGTTGTCTTTTAGGGCTAGTATCTCAAGATCTCAAGGTAACTTGGCATCACATCTTATTCAGCGTTTATCTGTTTTTAACTTGACAATATTTGTTTTTCATCATTACTCTTGCACAGACGAGTTTTTTTTTTTTTTTTTTAAGGATGGGAAGGTAGTTAAGTTTATTTATCATAAACAATGATTAACCAAAATGTTAAACAAATTCAACAGGCAACCAAAGTGCCCAGTTAAGTATAGAAACTAAAGCAGATCTTAATGATACTGTGAAAGAAAGGACAACATGCTGTGACTGACAAGTAAGCCCTCAGCTAAGCAAGAAAGCCAGATAAATTGAAAGGCATCCTTTTGGGTATTAAAAGGTGAATGTGATGAGAGGATCTAGAACTCTCTGTAACAAGACAGGGGTAAGTCCAGGAAAATCTCCCATCTCCCTTTCTCTCTTCACACTATACACAAACAATTTTAAGTGCAACGCAATATTTTTTATCATTTTCATTTCAGTTTTTGATTTACACATTCATTTTTCTGAACTTTCTTACCTGATTAGGATTTCTGTCGTGTTGGTTGAATTTTTGATATTTGATATACTTCACTAATCCCTGAGGGAAAATTGTCTTTTTGCAATAACTTTTGGGTTTAGTGAGAAACATTTTTTTTCTTGCATTCATATTTACCTTGAGGT